>NC_054484.1:104779784-104880567 GCF_017639515.1 Carcharodon carcharias | reverse complement strand
TGTAGCATGCAGATCATGCCCTGGAAGATGCTGTAGGAAGCAGATCCATGCCTAGAAGCTGCTGTAGCACGCAGATCAATGCCCAGAAGCTGCTGTAGCACGCAGATCCATTGCCCTAGATGCTTGTAGCACGCAGATCCATGCCCTAGATGCAGCTGTACTCACAGATCCATGCCCTAGAAGCTGCTGTAGCACTGCAGATGCATGCCCCTAGAAGCTGCAGTAGCACGCAGATCCATGCCCTAGAAGCTGCAGTAGCACGCAGATCCATGCCTAGAAGCTGCTGTAGCACACAGATGCCATGCCCTAGAAGCTGCTGGAGCACGCAGATCCATGCCCTAGAAGCTCATTCAGCACACAGATCCATGCCTAGAAGCTGCTGTAGCACACAGATGCATGCCCTAGAAGCTGCTGTAGCACGCAGATCATGCCCTAGAAGCAGCTGTAGCACACAGATCCATGCCTAGAAGCTGCTGTAGCACGCAGATCCATGCCCTAGACAGCTGCTGTAGAACGCAGATCCATGCCCTAGAAGCTGCTGTAGCACGCAGATCCATGCTCTTAAAGCTGCTGTAGCACGCAGATCCATGCCCTAGAGCTGCGTTGTAGCACGCAGATCCATGCCCTGGAAGATGCTGCAGGAAGCAGATTCATGTCCCAGGCAGCTGCTGTAGCACGCAGATCCATGCCCCTGATGCTCATCCAGCACGCAGATCCATGCCCTAGACGCTGCTGTAGATCGCAGATCCATGCCCTAGAGGATGCTGTAGCACGCATATCCATGCCCCAGACGCTGCCGCAGCACGCAGATCCATGCCCTAGACGCTGCTTTAGGACGCAAATCCATTCCCTGCAAGCTGCTGTAGAATGCAGATCCATTCGCTGCAATCTGCTATAGTACGCATGTCCATGTCCAGGGAGCTGCTGTATCACGCAGATCCATGCCCTTGATGCTCATCCAGCACGCAGATCCATGCCCTAGAAGCTGCTGTAGCATGCAGATGCATGCCCTAGAAGCTGCTGTAGCATGCAGATGCATGCCCTTGGAGCTGCTGTAGCACGCAGATGCATGCATGGAAGCTGCTGTAGCACGCAGATGCATGCCCTAGAAGCTGCTGGAGCATGCAGATCCATGCCCTAGAAGCTGCTGTAGCACACAGATCCATGCCCTGGAAGCTGCTGTAGCGTTCAGAACCATGCCCTAGAAGCTGCTGTAGCACGCAGATCCATGCCCTAGAAGATGCTGTAGCACGCAGATCCATGCCCTAGGAAGCTGCTGTAGCACACAGATCCATGTCCTGGAAGCTGCTGTAGCACACAGATCCATGCCTGGAAGATGCTGTAGCGGTCAGATCCATGGCCTTGAAGCGGCTGTAACACTCCGATGCATATACTGGAAGCTGCTGTAGCACACAGATCCATGCCTAGACGCAGCTTTAGACACAGAGCCATTCCATGGGAGCTTCGGTAACACGCAGATCCATTCCCTGCCAGCTGCTGTAGCACACAGATCCATTCACTGCAAGCTGCTGTAGCACGCAGATGCATGCCCTAGAAGCTGCTGTAGCACACAGATGCATGCCCTAGAAGCTGCTGTAGCACGCAGATTCATGCACTAGAAGCTGTTGTAGCACGCAGAATCATGCCATAGACACTGCTTAAGGAGCCAGATCCATGCCCTAGACGCGGCTTTAGGATGCATAAGATTCATGCCCTAGAAGCTGCTGTAGCACACAGATCCATGCCCGGGAATATGTTGTAGCATGCAGATCCATGCCCTGGAAGATGCTGCAGGAAGCAGATCCATGCCCTTGAAGATGCTGCTGTAGCACGCAGATCAATGCCCCACAAGTTGCTGTAGCACGCAGACCAAGCCCTAGAAGCTGCTGTAGCACGCAGATCCATGCCCTAGAAGCTGCTGTAGCACGCAGATCCATGCCCTAGAAGCTGCTGTAGCACGCAGATCCATGCCCTAGAAGCTGCTGTAGCATGCAGATCATGCCCTATAAGCTGCAGTAGCACGCAGATTCATGCCCTATAAGCTGCAGTAGCACGCAGATCCATGCCCTAGAAGCTGCTGTAGCACGCAGATCCATTCCTGCAGCTGCTGTAGCACGCAGATCCATTCCTGAAGGCTGTGCACTGATCCATGCCCTAGAAGCTGCTGTAGCACGCAGATCCATGCCCTAGACGCTGCTGCAGCATGCAGATCCATTCCCTAGAAAACTGCTGTAGCACGCAGATCAAGTGCAGGGAGCTGCAGTAGCACGCAGATCCATGCCCTTGAATCTCATCCAGCACGCAGATCCATGCCCTAGAAGCTGCTGTACCACGCAGATCCATGGTCTAGAAGCTGCTGTAGCACACAGATCCATGCCCTAGAAGCTGCGGTAGCACGCAGATCCATGCCCTAGAAACTGCTGTAGCACGCAGATCCATGCCCTAGAAGCTGCTGTAGCATGCAGATCCATGCCCGGAAGATGCTGCAGGAAGCAGATCCATGTCCAGGCAGCTGCTGTAGCACGCAGATCCATGCCCCTGATGCTCATCCAGCACGCAGATCCATGCCCTAGACGCTGCTGTAGATCGCAGATCCATGCCCTAGAGGATGCTGTAGCACGCAGATCATGCCCCAGACGCTGCAGCAGTACGCAGATCCATGCCCTAGACGCTGCTTTAGGACGCAAATCCTTCCTGCAAGCTGCTGTAGAATGCAGATCCATTCGTGGCAATCTGCTATAGTACGCATGTCCATGTCAGGAGCTGCTGTATCACGCAGATCCATGCCCCTTGATGCTCATCCAGCACGCAGATCCATGCCCTAGAAGTGCTGTAGCATGCAGATGCATGCCCTAGAAGCTGCTGTAGCATGCAGATGACATGCCCTTGGAGCTGTCTGTAGCACGCAGATTGCATGCCATGGAAGCTGCTGTAGCACGCAGATGCATGCCACTAGCAGCTGCTGGAGCATGCGGTCCATGCCCTAGAAGCTGCTGTAGCACACAGATCCATGCCCTGGAAGCTGCTGTAGCGTTCAGAACCATGCCCTAGAAGCTGCTGTAGCACGCAGATCCAAGCCACTAGAAGATGCTGTAGCACGCAGATCCATGCCCTAGAAGCTGCTGTAGCACCACGATCCATGTCCTGGAAGCTGCTGTGTGCAACACAGAATCCATGCCCTGGAAGATGCTGTAGCGGTCAGATCCATGGCCTTGAAGCGGCTGTAACACTCCGATGCATATACTGGAAGCTGCTGTAGCACACAGATCCATGCCCTAGACGCAGCTTTAGACACAGAGCCATTCCATGGGAGCTTCGGTAACACGCAGATCCATTCCCTGCCAGCTGCTGTAGCACACAGATCCATTCACTGCAAGCTGCTGTAGCACGCAGATGCATGCCCTAGAAGCTGCTGTAGCACGCAGATTCATGCACTAGAAGCTGTTGTAGCACGCAGAATCATGCCATAGACACTGCTTAAGGAGCCAGATCCATGCCCTAGACGCGGCTTTAGGATGCAGATTCATGCCCTAGAAGCTGCTGTAGCACACAGATCCATGCCCTGGAATATGTTGTAGCATGCAGATCCATGCCCTGGAAGATGCTGCAGGAAGCAGATCCATGCCCTTGAAGATGCTGTAGCACGCAGATCAATGCCCCCAGAAGTTGCTGTAGCACGCAGATCCATTCCCTAGCAGCTGCTGTAGCACGCAGATCCATGCCCTAGAAGCAGCTGTACCTCACAGATCCATGCCCTAGAAGCTGCGTAGCATGCAGATGCATGCCCTAGAAGCTGCAGTAGCACGCAGATGCATGCCCTAGAAAGCTGCTGTAGCACACAGATGCATGCCCTAGAAGCTGCTGGAGCACGCAGATCCCAATGCCCTTGAAGCTCATCCAGCACACAGATCCATGCCCTAGAAGCTGCTGTACCACACAGATCCTTCCCTAGCAGCTGCTGTAGCACGCAGATCCATGCCCTAGAAGCAGCTGTACCTACAGGATCCATGCCCTAGAAGCTGCTGTAGCACGCAGATGCATGCCCTAGAAGCTGCTGTAGAACGCAGATCCATGCCCTAGAAGCTGCTGTAGCACGCAGATCCATGCTCTTAAAGCTGCTGTAGCACGCAGATCCATGCCCTAGAAGCTGTTGTAGCACGCAGATCCATGCCCTGGAAGATGCTGCAGGAAGCAGATCCATGTCCAGGCAGCTGCTGTAGCACGCAGATCCATGCCCCTGATGCTCATCCAGCACGCAGATCCATGCCCTAGACGCTGCTGTAGATCGCAGATCCATGCCCTAGAGGATGCTGTAGCACGCAGATCCATGCCCCAGACGCGTGCAGCAGTACGCAGATCATGCCCTAGACGCCTGCTTTAGGACGCAAATCCATTCCCTGCAAGCTGCTGATAGAATGCAGATCCATTCGTTTGCAATCTGCTATAGTACGCATGTCCATGTCCAGGGAGCTGCTGTATCACGAGATCCATGCCCTTGATGCTCATCCAGCACGCAGATCCATGCCCCTAGAAGCTGCTGTTAGCATGCAGATGCATGCCCTAGAAGCTGCTGTAGCATGCAGATGCATGCCCCTTGGAGCTGCTGTAGCCGCAGATGCATGCCCTAGAAGCTGCTGGAGCATGCAGATCCATGCCCTAGAAGCTGCTGTAGCACAACAGATCATGCCCTGGAAGCTGCTGTAGCGTTCAGAACCATGCCCTAGAAGCTGCTGTAGCACGCAGATCCATGCCCTAGAAGATGCTGTAGCACGCAGATCCATGCCCTAGAAGCTGCTGTAGCACACAGATCCATGTCCTGGAAGCTGCTGTAGCACACAGATCCATTCACTGCAAGCTGCTGTAGCACGCAGATGCATGCCCTAGAAGCTGCTGTAGCACGCAGATGCATGCCCTAGAAGCTGCTGTAGCACGCAGATTCATGCCCTAGAGCTGTTGTAGCACGCAGAATCATGCCATAGAACTGCTTAAGGAGCCAGATCCATGCCTAGACGCGGCTTTAGGATGCAGATTCATGCCTAGAAGCTGCTGTAGCACACAGATCCATGCCCTGGATATGTTGTAGCATGCAGATCCATGCCTGGAAGATGCTGCAGGAAGCAGATCCATGCCTTGAAGATGCTGTAGCACGCAGATCAATGCCCCAAGCTGCTGTAGCACGCAGACCCAAGCCCTAGAAGCTGCTGTAGCACGCAGATCCATGCCCTAGAAGCTGCTGTAGCACGCAGATCCACGCCCTAGAAGCTGCTGTAGCACGCAGATCCATGCCCTAGAAGCTGCTGTAGCATGCAGATCCATGCCCTATAAGCTGCAGTAACACGCAGATTCATGCCCTATAAGCTGCAGTAGCACGCAGATCCATGCCCTAGAAGCTGCTGTAGCACGCAGATCCATTCCCTGCAAGCTGCTGTAGCACGCAGATCCATTCCCTGAAAGTTGCTGTAGCACATTGATCCATGCCCATAGACGCTGCTGTAGCACGCAGATCCATGCCCTAGACGCTGCTGCAGCATGCAGATCCATTCCCTAGAAACTGCTGTAGCACGCAGATCCAAGTGCAGGGAGCTGCAGTAGCACGCAGATCCATGCCTTGAATCTCATCCAGCACGCAGATCCATGCCCTAGAAGAGCTGCTGTACCACGCAGATCCATGGTCTAGAAGCTGCTGTAGCACACAGATCCATGCCCTAGAAGCTGCTGTAGCACGCAGATCCATGCCCTAGAAACTGCTGTAGCACGCAGATCCATGCCCTAGAAGCTGCTGTAGCATGCAGATCCATGCCCGGGAAGATGCTGCAGGAAGCAGATCCATGTCCAGGCAGCTGCTGTAGCACGCAGATCCATGCCCCTGATGCTCATCCAGCACGCAGATCCATGCCCTAGACGCTGCTGTAGATCGCAGATCCATGCCCTAGAGGATGCTGTAGCACGCAGATCCATGCCCCAGACGCTGCAGCAGTACGCAGATCCATGCCCTTAGACGCTGCTTTAGGACGCAAATCCATCCCTGCAAGCTGCTGTAGAATGCAGATCCATTCGTTGCAATCTGCTATAGTACGCATGTCCATGTCCAGGGAGCTGCTGTATCACGCAGATCCATGCCCTTGATGCTCATCCAGCACGCAGATCCATGCCCTAGAAGCTGCTGTAGCATGCAGATGCATGCCCTAGAAGCTGCTGTAGCATGCAGATGCATGCCCTTGGAGCTGCTGTAGCACGCAGATGCATGCCATGGAAGCTGCTGTAGCACGCAGATGCATGCCCTAGAAGCTGCTGGAGCATGCAGATCCATGCCCTAGAAGCTGCTGTAGCACACAGATCCATGCCCTGGAAGCTGCTGTAGCGTTCAGAACCATGCCCTAGAAGCTGCTGTAGCACGCAGATCCATGCCCTAGAAGATGCTGTAGCACGCATGATCCATGCCCTAGAAGCTGCTGTAGCACACAGATCCATGTCCTGGAAGCTGCTGTAGCACACAGATCCATGCCCTGGAAGATGCTGTAGCGGTCAGATCCATGGCCTTGAAGCGGCTGTAACACTCCGATGCATATACTGGAAGCTGCTGTAGCACACAGATCCATGCCCTAGACGCAGCTTTAGACACAGAGCCATTCCATGGGAGCTTCGGTAACACGCAGATCCATTCCCTGCCAGCTGCTGTAGCACACAGATCCATTCACTGCAAGCTGCTGTAGCACGCAGATGCATGCCCTAGAAGCTGCTGTAGCACGCAGATTCATGCACTAGAAGCTGTTGTAGCACGCAGCAATCATGCCATAGACACTGCTTAAGGAGCCAGATCCATGCCCTAGACGCGCTTTAGGATGCAGATTCATGCCCTAGAAGCTGCTGTAGCACACAGATCCATGCCCTGGAATATGTTGTAGCATGCAGATCCATGCCCTGGAAGATGCTGCAGGAAGCAGATCCATGCCCTTGAAGATGCTGTAGCACGCAGATCAATGCCCCAGAAGTTGCTGTAGCACGCAGATCCATTCCCTAGCAGCTGCTGTATGCACGCAGAACCATGCCCTAGAAGCAGCTGGTACCTCACAGATCCATGCCCTAGAAGCTGCTGTAGCATGCAGATGCATGCCCTAGAAGCTGCAGTAGCACGCAGATGCATGCCCTAGAAAGCTGCTGTAGCACACAGATGCATGCCCTAGAAGCTGCTGGAGCACGCAGATCCATGCCCTTGAAGCTCATCCAGCGCACAGATCCATGCCCTAGAAGCTGCTGTACCACACAGATCCATTCCCTAGCAGCTGCTGTAGCACGCAGATCCATGCCCTAGAAGCAGCTGTACCTCACAGATCCATGCCCTAGAAGCTGCTGTAGCACGCAGATGCATGCCCTAGAAGCTGCTGTAGAACGCAGATCCATGCCCTAGAAGCTGCTGTAGCACGCAGATCCATGCTCTTAAAGCTGCTGTAGCACGCAGATCCATGCCCTAGAAGCTGTTGTAGCACGTAGATCCATGCCCTGGAAGATGCTGCAGGAAGCAGATCCATGTCCAGGCAGCTGCTGTAGCACGCAGATCCATGCCCCTGATGCTCATCCAGCACGCAGATCCATGCCCTAGACGCTGCTGTAGATCGCAGATCCATGCCCTAGAGGATGCTGTAGCACGCAGATCCATGCCCCAGACGCTGCAGCAGTACGCAGATCCATGCCCTAGACGCTGCTTTAGGACGCAAATCCATTCCCTGCAAGCTGCTGTAGAATGCAGATCCATTCGTTGCAATCTGCTATAGTACGCATGTCCATGTCCAGGGAGCTGCTGTATCACGCAGATCCATGCCCTTGATGCTCATCCAGCACGCAGATCCATGCCCTAGAAGCTGCTGTAGCATGCAGATGCATGCCCTAGAAGCTGCTGTAGCATGCAGATGCATGCCCTTGGAGCTGCTGTAGCACGCAGATGCATGCCATGGAAGCTGCTGTAGCACGCAGATGCATGCCCTAGAAGCTGCTGCAGCACGCAGATCCATAGCCTAGAAGCTGCTGTAGCATGCAGATCCATGCCCTAGACGCTGCTTTAGGACTCAAATCCATTCCCTGCAAGCTGCTATAGTATGCAGATCCATGCTGTAGACGCTGCTGTAGCACGCAGATGAATGCCCTAGAAGCTGCTGTAGCACGCAGATCCATGCCCTTGAAACTCATCCAGCATGCAGATCCATGCCCTAGAAGCTGCTGTACCAGACAGATCCATGCCCTAGAAGCTGCTGTAGCACGCAGATGCATGCCCTAGAAGCTGCTGTAGCACGCAGATGCATGCCCTAGAAGCTGTTGTAGCACGCAGAACCATGCCATAGACACTGCTTAAGGAGCCAGATCCACGCCCTAGAATTTGCTGTAGCACGCAGATACATGCCCTAGACGCTGCTGTAGCTCGCAGATCCATGCCCTAGACGCTGCTGTAGCACGCAGATCCATGGCCTAGAAGAGGATGTAGCACGCAGACCCATGCCCTAGAAGCTGCTGTAGCTCGCAGATCCATGCCCTAGACGCGGCTTTAGGATGCAGATTCATGCCCTAGAAGCTGATGTAGCACACAGATCCATGCCCTGGAAGATGTTGTAGCATGCAGATCCATGCCATAGAAGCTGCTATAGCACGCAGATCCATTCACTGAAAGCTGCTGTAGCTCGTAGATCCATGCCCTAGACGCGGCTGTAGCACGCAGATCAATGCCCTAGAAGCTGCAGTAGCACGCAGATGCATGCCCTAGAAGCTGCTGTAGCACATAGATGCATGCCCTAGAAGCTGCTGGAGCACGCAGATCCATGCCCTTGAAGCTCATCCAGCACACAGATCCATGCCCTAGAAGCTGCTGTACCACACAGATCCATTCCCTAGCAGCTGCTGTAGCACGCAGATCCATGCCCTAGAAGCAGCTGTACCTCACAGATCCATGCCCTAGAAGCTGCTGTAGCACGCAGATGCATGCCCTAGAAGCTGCAGTAGCACGCAGATGCATGCCCTAGAAGCTGCTGTAGCACACAGATGCATGCCCTAGAAGCTGCTGGAGCACGCAGATCCATGCCCTTGAAGCTCATCCAGCACACAGATCCATGCCCTAGAAGCTGCTGTAGCACGCAGATCCATGCCCTAGAAGCTGCTGTAGCACGCAGATCCATGCTCTTAAAGCTGCTGTAGCACGCAGATCCATGCCCTAGAAGCTGTTGTAGCACGTAGATCCATGCCCTGGAAGATGCTGCAGGAAGCAGATCCATGTCCAGGCAGCTGCTGTAGCACGCAGATCCATGCCCCTGATGCTCATCCAGCACGCAGATCCATGCCCTAGACGCTGCTGTAGATCGCAGATCCATGCCCTAGAGGATGCTGTAGCACGCAGATCCATGCCCCAGACGCTGCAGCAGTACGCAGATCCATGCCCTAGACGCTGCTTTAGGAAGCAAATCCATTCCCTGCAAGCTGCTGTAGAATGCAGATCCATTCGTTGCAATCTGCTATAGTACGCATGTCCATGTCCAGGGAGCTGCTGTATCACGCAGATCCATGCCCTTGATGCTCATCCAGCACGCAGATCCATGCCCTAGAAGCTGCTGTAGCATGCAGATGCATGCCCTAGAAGCTGCTGTAGCATGCAGATGCATGCCCTTGGAGCTGCTGTAGCACGCAGATGCATGCCATGGAAGCTGCTGTAGCCCGCAGATGCATGCCCTAGAAGCTGCTGGAGCATGCAGATCCATGCCCTAGAAGCTGCTGTAGCACACAGATCCATGCCCTGGAAGCTGCTGTAGCGTTCAGAACCATGCCCTAGAAGCTGCTGTAGCACGCAGATCCATGCCCTAGAAGATGCTGTAGCACGCAGATCCATGCCCTAGAAGCTGCTGTAGCACACAGATCCATGTCCTGGAAGCTGCTGTAGCACACAGATCCATGCCCTGGAAGATGCTGTAGCGGTCAGATCCATGGCCTTGAAGCGGCTGTAACACTCCGATGCATATACTGGAAGCTGCTGTAGCACACAGATCCATGCCCTAGACGCAGCTTTAGACACAGAGCCATTCCATGGGAGCTTCGGTAACACGCAGATCCATTCCCTGCCAGCTGCTGTAGCACACAGATCCATTCACTGCAAGCTGCTGTAGCACGCAGATGCATGCCCTAGAAGCTGCTGTAGCACACAGATGCATGCCCTAGAAGCTGCTGTAGCACGCAGATTCATGCACTAGAAGCTGTTGTAGCACGCAGAATCATGCCATAGACACTGCTTAAGGAGCCAGATCCATGCCCTAGACGCGGCTTTAGGATGCAGATTCATGCCCTAGAAGCTGCTGTAGCACACAGATCCATGCCCTGGAATATGTTGTAGCATGCAGATCCATGCCCTGGAAGATGCTGCAGGAAGCAGATCCATGCCCTTGAAGATGCTGTAGCACGCAGATCAATGCCCCAGAAGTTGCTGTAGCACGCAGATCCATTCCCTAGCAGCTGCTGTAGCACGCAGATCCATGCCCTAGAAGCAGCTGTACCTCACAGATCCATGCCCTAGAAGCTGCTGTAGCATGCAGATGCATGCCCTAGAAGCTGCAGTAGCACGCAGATGCATGCCCTAGAAGCTGCTGTAGCACACAGATGCATGCCCTAGAAGCTGCTGGAGCACGCAGATCCATGCCCTTGAAGCTCATCCAGCACACAGATCCATGCCCTAGAAGCTGCTGTACCACACAGATCCATTCCCTAGCAGCTGCTGTAGCACGCAGATCCATGCCCTAGAAGCAGCTGTACCTCACAGATCCATGCCCTAGAAGCTGCTGTAGCACGCAGATGCATGCCCTAGAAGCTGCTGTAGAACGCAGATCCATGCCCTAGAAGCTGCTGTAGCACGCAGATCCATGCTCTTAAAGCTGCTGTAGCACGCAGATCCATGCCCCTGATGCTCATCCAGCACGCAGATCCATGCCCTAGACGCTGCTGTAGATCGCAGATCCATGCCCTAGAGGATGCTGTAGCACGCATATCCATGCCCCAGACGCTGCCGCAGCACGCAGATCCATGCCCTAGACGCTGCTTTAGGACGCAAATCCATTCCCTGCAAGCTGCTGTAGAATGCAGATCCATTCGCTGCAATCTGCTATAGTACGCATGTCCATGTCCAGGGAGCTGCTGTATCACGCAGATCCATGCCCTTGATGCTCATCCAGCACGCAGATCCATGCCCTAGAAGCTGCTGTAGCATGCAGATGCATGCCCTAGAAGCTGCTGTAGCATGCAGATGCATGCCCTTGGAGCTGCTGTAGCACGCAGATGCATGCCATGGAAGCTGCTGTAGCACGCAGATGCATGCCCTAGAAGCTGCTGGAGCATGCAGATCCATGCCCTAGAAGCTGCTGTAGCACACAGATCCATGCCCTGGAAGCTGCTGTAGCGTTCAGAACCATGCCCTAGAAGCTGCTGTAGCACGCAGATCCATGCCCTAGAAGATGCTGTAGCACGCAGATCCATGCCCTAGAAGCTGCTGTAGCACACAGATCCATGTCCAGGAAGCTGCTGTAGCACACAGATCCATGCCCTGGAAGATGCTGTAGCGGTCAGATCCATGGCCTTGAAGCGGCTGTAACACTCCGATGCATATACTGGAAGCTGCTGTAGCACACAGATCCATGCCCTAGACGCAGCTTTAGACACAGAGCCATTCCATGGGAGCTTCGGTAACACGCAGATCCATTCCCTGCCAGCTGCTGTAGCACACAGATCCATTCACTGCAAGCTGCTGTAGCACGCAGATGCATGCCCTAGAAGCTGCTGTAGCACACAGATGCATGCCCTAGAAGCTGCTGTAGCACGCAGATTCATGCCCTAGAAGCTGTTGTAGCACGCAGAATCATGCCATAGACACTGCTTAAGGAGCCAGATCCATGCCCTAGACGCGGCTTTAGGATGCAGATTCATGCCCTAGAAGCTGCTGTAGCACACAGATCCATGCCCTGGAATATGTTGTAGCATGCAGATCCATGCCCTGGAAGATGCTGCAGGAAGCAGATCCATGCCCTTGAAGATGCTGTAGCACGCAGATCAATGCCCACAAGTTGCTGTAGCACGCAGATCCAAGCCCTAGAAGCTGCTGTAGCACGCAGATCCATGCCCTAGAAGCTGCTGTAGCACGCAGATCCACGCCCTAGAAGCTGCTGTAGCACGCAGATCCATGCCCTAGAAGCTGCTGTAGCATGCAGATCCATGCCCTATAAGCTGCAGTAGCACGCAGATTCATGCCCTATAAGCTGCAGTAGCACGCAGATCCATGCCCTAGAAGCTGCTGTAGCACGCAGATCCATTCCCTGCAAGCTGCTGTAGCACGCTGATCCATTCCCTGAAAGTTGCTGTAGCACATTGATCCATGCCCTAGACGCTGCTGTAGCACGCAGATCCATGCCCTAGACGCTGCTGCAGCATGCAGATCCATTCCCTAGAAACTGCTGTAGCATGCAGATCCAAGTGCAGGGAGCTGCAGTAGCACGCAGATCCATGCCCTTGAATCTCATCCAGCACGCAGATCCATGCCCTAGAAGCTGCTGTACCACGCAGATCCATGGTCTAGAAGCTGCTGTAGCACACAGATCCATGCCCTAGAAGCTGCTGTAGCACGCAGATCCATGCCCTAGAAACTGCTGTAGCACGCAGATCCATGCCCTAGAAGCTGCTGTAGCATGCAGATCCATGCCCTGGAAGATGCTGCAGGAAGCAGATCCGTGTCCAGGCAACTGCTGTAGCATGCAGATCCATGCCCTTGATGCTCATCCAGCACGCAGATCCATGGCCTAGACGCTGCTGTGGCACGCAGATCCATGGCCTAGAAGCTGCTGTAGCACGCAGATCCATGCCCTAGACGCTGCTTTAGGTATTAAATCCATTCCCTGCAAGCTGCTGTAGAACGCAGATCCATTCCCTGCAAGCTGCTATAGTACGCAGATCCATGACCTAGAAGCTGCTGTAGCATGCAGATGCATGCCCTAGAAGCTGCAGTAGCACGCATATCCATGCCCTAGACGCTGCTTTAGGACTCAAATCCATTCCGTGCAAGCTGCTGTAGCACGCAGATCCATTCCCTGCAAGCTGCTATAGTACGCAGATCCATGCTCGGTACGCTGCTGTAGCACGCAGATGAATGCCCTAGAAGCTGCTGTAGCACGCAGATCCATGCCCTTGAAACTCATCCAGCATGCAGATCCATGCCCTAGAAGCTGCTGTACCAGACAGATCCATGCCCTAGAAGCTGCTGTAGCACGCAGATGCATGCCCTAGAAGCTGCTGTAGCACGCAGATGCATGCCCTAGAAGCTGTTGTAGCACGCAGAACCATGCCATAGACACTGCTTAAGGAGCCAGATCCACGCCCTAGAATTTGCTGTAGCACGCAGATACATGCCCTAGACGCTGCTGTAGCTCGCAGATCCATGCCCTAGACGCTGCTGTAGCACGCAGATCCATGGCCTAGAAGAGGATGTAGCACGCAGACCCATGCCCTAGAAGCTGCTGTAGCTCGCAGATCCATGCCCTAGACGCGGCTTTAGGATGCAGATTCATGCCCTAGAAGCTGATGTAGCACACAGATCCATGCCCTGGAAGATGTTGTAGCATGCAGATCCATGCCATAGAAGCTGCTATAGCACGCAGATCCATTCACTGAAAGCTGCTGTAGCTCGTAGATCCATGCCCTAGACGCGGCTGTAGCACGCAGATCAATGCCCTAGAAGCTGCAGTAGCACGCAGATGCATGCCCTAGAAGCTGCTGTAGCACATAGATGCATGCCCTAGAAGCTGCTGGAGCACGCAGATCCATGCCCTTGAAGCTCATCCAGCACACAGATCCATGCCCTAGAAGCTGCTGTACCACACAGATCCATTCCCTAGCAGCTGCTGTAGCACGCAGATCCATGCCCTAGAAGCAGCTGTACCTCACAGATCCATGCCCTAGAAGCTGCTGTAGCACGCAGATGCATGCCCTAGAAGCTGCAGTAGCACGCAGATGCATGCCCTAGAAGCTGCTGTAGCACACAGATGCATGCCCTAGAAGCTGCTGGAGCACGCAGATCCATGCCCTTGAAGCTCATCCAGCACACAGATCCATGCCCTAGAAGCTGCTGTAGCACGCAGATCCATGCCCTAGAAGCTGCTGTAGCACGCAGATCCATGCTCTTAAAGCTGCTGTAGCACGCAGATCCATGCCCTAGAAGCTGTTGTAGCACGTAGATCCATGCCCTGGAAGATGCTGCAGGAAGCAGATCCATGTCCAGGCAGCTGCTGTAGCACGCAGATCCATGCCCCTGATGCTCATCCAGCACGCAGATCCATGCCCTAGACGCTGCTGTAGATCGCAGATCCATGCCCTAGAGGATGCTGTAGCACGCAGATCCATGCCCCAGACGCTGCAGCAGTACGCAGATCCATGCCCTAGACGCTGCTTTAGGACGCAAATCCATTCCCTGCAAGCTGCTGTAGAATGCAGATCCATTCGTTGCAATCTGCTATAGTACGCATGTCCATGTCCAGGGAGCTGCTGTATCACGCTGATCCATGCCCTTGATGCTCATCCAGCACGCAGATCCATGCCCTAGAAGCTGCTGTAGCATGCAGATGCATGCCCTAGAAGCTGCTGTAGCATGCAGATGCATGCCCTTGGAGCTGCTGTAGCACGCAGATGCATGCCATGGAAGCTGCTGTAGCACGCAGATGCATGCCCTAGAAGCTGCTGGAGCATGCAGATCCATGCCCTAGAAGCTGCTGTAGCACACAGATCCATGCCCTGGAAGCTGCTGTAGCGTTCAGAACCATGCCCTAGAAGCTGCTGTAGCACGCAGATCCATGCCCTAGAAGATGCTGTAGCACGCAGATCCATGCCCTAGAAGCTGCTGTAGCACACAGATCCATGTCCTGGAAGCTGCTGTAGCACACAGATCCATGTCCTGGAAGCTGCTGTAGCACACAGATCCATGCCCTGGAAGATGCTGTAGCGGTCAGATCCATGGCCTTGAAGCGGCTGTAACACTCCGATGCATATACTGGAAGCTGCTGTAGCACACAGATCCATGCCCTAGACGCAGCTTTAGACACAGAGCCATTCCATGGGAGCTTCGGTAACACGCAGATCCATTCCCTGCCAGCTGCTGTAGCACACAGATCCATTCACTGCAAGCTGCTGTAGCACGCAGATGCATGCCCTAGAAGCTGCTGTAGCACACAGATGCATGCCCTAGAAGCTGCTGTAGCACGCAGATTCATGCACTAGAAGCTGTTGTAGCACGCAGAATCATGCCATAGACACTGCTTAAGGAGCCAGATCCATGCCCTAGACGCGGCTTTAGGATGCAGATTCATGCCCTAGAAGCTGCTGTAGCACACAGATCCATGCCCTGGAATATGTTGTAGCATGCAGATCCATGCCCTGGAAGATGCTGCAGGAAGCAGATCCATGCCCTTGAAGATGCTGTAGCACGCAGATCAATGCCCCAGAAGTTGCTGTAGCACGCAGATCCATTCCCTAGCAGCTGCTGTAGCACGCAGATCCATGCCCTAGAAGCAGCTGCACCTCACAGATCCATGCCCTAGAAGCTGCTGTAGCATGCAGATGCATGCCCTAGAAGCTGCAGTAGCACGCAGATGCATGCCCTAGAAGCTGCTGTAGCACACAGATGCATGCCCTAGAAGCTGCTGGAGCACGCAGATCCATGCCCTTGAAGCTCATCCAGCACACAGATCCATGCCCTAGAAGCTGCTGTACCACACAGATCCATTCCCTAGCAGCTGCTGTAGCACGCAGATCCATGCCCTAGAAGCAGCTGTACCTCACAGATCCATGCCCTAGAAGCTGCTGTAGCACGCAGATGCATGCCCTAGAAGCTGCTGTAGAACGCAGATCCATGCCCTAGAAGCTGCTGTAGCACGCAGATCCATGCTCTTAAAGCTGCTGTAGCACGCAGATCCATGCCCCTGATGCTCATCCAGCACGCAGATCCATGCCCTAGACGCTGCTGTAGATCGCAGATCCATGCCCTAGAGGATGCTGTAGCACGCATATCCATGCCCCAGACGCTGCCGCAGCACGCAGATCCATGCCCTAGACGCTGCTTTAGGACGCAAATCCATTCCCTGCAAGCTGCTGTAGAATGCAGATCCATTCGCTGCAATCTGCTATAGTACGCATGTCCATGTCCAGGGAGCTGCTGTATCACGCAGATCCATGCCCTTGATGCTCATCCAGCACGCAGATCCATGCCCTAGAAGCTGCTGTAGCATGCAGATGCATGCCCTAGAAGCTGCTGTAGCATGCAGATGCATGCCCTTGGAGCTGCTGTAGCACGCAGATGCATGCCATGGAAGCTGCTGTAGCACGCAGATGCATGCCCTAGAAGCTGCTGGAGCATGCAGATCCATGCCCTAGAAGCTGCTGTAGCACACAGATCCATGCCCTGGAAGCTGCTGTAGCGTTCAGAACCATGCCCTAGAAGCTGCTGTAGCACGCAGATCCATGCCCTAGAAGATGCTGTAGCACGCAGATCCATGCCCTAGAAGCTGCTGTAGCACACAGATCCATGTCCTGGAAGCTGCTGTAGCACACAGATCCATGCCCTGGAAGATGCTGTAGCGGTCAGATCCATGGCCTTGAAGCGGCTGTAACACTCCGATGCATATACTGGAAGCTGCTGTAGCACACAGATCCATGCCCTAGACGCAGCTTTAGACACAGAGCCATTCCATGGGAGCTTCGGTAACACGCAGATCCATTCCCTGCCAGCTGCTGTAGCACACAGATCCATTCACTGCAAGCTGCTGTAGCACGCAGATGCATGCCCTAGAAGCTGCTGTAGCACACAGATGCATGCCCTAGAAGCTGCTGTAGCACGCAGATTCATGCCCTAGAAGCTGTTGTAGCACGCAGAATCATGCCATAGACACTGCTTAAGGAGCCAGATCCATGCCCTAGACGCGGCTTTAGGATGCAGATTCATGCCCTAGAAGCTGCTGTAGCACACAGATCCATGCCCTGGAATATGTTGTAGCATGCAGATCCATGCCCTGGAAGATGCTGCAGGAAGCAGATCCATGCCCTTGAAGATGCTGTAGCACGCAGATCAATGCCCACAAGTTGCTGTAGCACGCAGATCCAAGCCCTAGAAGCTGCTGTAGCACGCAGATCCATGCCCTAGAAGCTGCTGTAGCACGCAGATCCACGCCCTAGAAGCTGCTGTAGCACGCAGATCCATGCCCTAGAAGCTGCTGTAGCATGCAGATCCATGCCCTATAAGCTGCAGTAGCACGCAGATTCATGCCCTATAAGCTGCAGTAGCACGCAGATCCATGCCCTAGAAGCTGCTGTAGCACGCAGATCCATTCCCTGCAAGCTGCTGTAGCACGCAGATCCATTCCCTGAAAGTTGCTGTAGCACATTGATCCATGCCCTAGACGCTGCTGTAGCACGCAGATCCATGCCCTAGACGCTGCTGCAGCATGCAGATCCATTCCCTAGAAACTGCTGTAGCATGCAGATCCAAGTGCAGGGAGCTGCAGTAGCACGCAGATCCATGCCCTTGAATCTCATCCAGCACGCAGATCCATGCCCTAGAAGCTGCTGTACCACGCAGATCCATGGTCTAGAAGCTGCTGTAGCACACAGATCCATGCCCTAGAAGCTGCTGTAGCACGCAGATCCATGCCCTAGAAACTGCTGTAGCACGCAGATCCATGCCCTAGAAGCTGCTGTAGCATGCAGATCCATGCCCTGGAAGATGCTGCAGGAAGCAGATCCGTGTCCAGGCAACTGCTGTAGCATGCAGATCCATGCCCTTGATGCTCATCCAGCACGCAGATCCATGGCCTAGACGCTGCTGTGGCACGCAGATCCATGGCCTAGAAGCTGCTGTAGCACGCAGATCCATGCCCTAGACGCTGCTTTAGGTATTAAATCCATTCCCTGCAAGCTGCTGTAGAACGCAGATCCATTCCCTGCAAGCTGCTATAGTACGCAGATCCATGACCTAGAAGCTGCTGTAGCATGCAGATGCATGCCCTAGAAGCTGCAGTAGCACGCATATCCATGCCCTAGACGCTGCTTTAGGACTCAAATCCATTCCGTGCAAGCTGCTGTAGCACGCAGATCCATTCCCTGCAAGCTGCTATAGTACGCAGATCCATGCTCGGTACGCTGCTGTAGCACGCAGATCCATGCCCTAGAAACTGCTGTACCACGCAGATCCATTCCCTGAAAGTTGCTGTAGCTCGTAGATCCTTGCCCTAGAAGCTGCTGTAGCACGCAGATGCATGCCCTAGAAGCTGCTGTAGCACGCAGATCCATGCCCTTGAAACTCATCCAGCATGCAGATCCATGCCCTAGAAGCTGCTGTACCACACAGATCCATGCCTTAGAAGCTGCTGTAGCACGCAGATGCATGCCCTAGAAGCTGCTGTAGCACACAGATCCATGCCCTAGAAGCTGCTGTGCCATGCAGATCCATGCCCTAGACGCTGCTTTAGGACTCAAATCCATGACCTGCAAGCTGCTGTAGCACGCAGATCCATTCCCTGAAAGTTGCTGTAGCAAGTAGATCCATGCCCTAGACGCTGCTGTAGCACGCAGATCCATGCACTAGACGCTGCTGCAGCATGCAGATCCATGCCCTAGAAACTGCTGTAGCACGCAGATCCATGCCCTTGAAGCTCATCCAGCACGCAGATCCATGCCCTAGAAGCTGCTGTACCACACAGATCCATGGCCTAGAAGCTGCTGTAGCACGCAGATGCATGCCCTAGAAGCTGCTGTAGCACACAGATGCATGCCCTAGAAGCTGCTGTAGCACACAGATCCATGCCCTAGAAGCTGCTGTAGCACGCAGATCCATGCCCTAGAAACTGCTGTAGCACGCAGATGCATGCCCTAGAAGCTGCAGTAGCACGCAGATGCATGCCCTAGAAGCTGCTGTAGCACACAGATGCATGCCCTAGAAGCTGCTGGAGCACGCAGATCCATGCCTTGAAGCTCATCCAGCACACAGATCCATGCCCTAGAAGCTGCTGTACCACACAGATCCATTCCCTAGCAGCTGCTGTAGCACGCAGATCCATGCCCTAGAAGCAGCTGTACCTCACAGATCCATGCCCTAGAAGCTGCTGTAGCATGCAGATGCATGCCCTAGAAGCTGCTGTAGCACGCAGATCCATGCCCTAGAAGCTGCTGTAGCACGCAGATCCATGCTCTTAAAGCTGCTGTAGCACGCAGATCCATGGTCTAGAAGCTGCTGTAGCACACAGATCCATGCCCTAGAAGCTGCTGTAGCACGCAGATCCATGCCCTAGAAACTGCTGTAGCACGCAGATCCATGCCCTAGAAGCTGCTGTAGCATGCAGATCCATGCCCGGGAAGATGCTGCAGGAAGCAGATCCATGTCCAGGCAGCTGCTGTAGCACGCAGATCCATGCCCCTGATGCTCATCCAGCACGCAGATCCATGCCCTAGACGCTGCTGTAGATCGCAGATCCATGCCCTAGAGGATGCTGTAGCACGCAGATCCATGCCCTAGAAACTGCTGTAGCACGCAGATCCATGCCCTAGAAGCTGCTGTAGCATGCAGATCCATGCCCTGGAAGATGCTGCAGGAAGCAGATCCGTGTCCAGGCAACTGCTGTAGCATGCAGATCCATGCCCTTGATGCTCATCCAGCACGCAGATCCATGGCCTAGACGCTGCTGTGGCACGCAGATCCATGGCCTAGAAGCTGCTGTAGCACGCAGATCCATGCCCTAGACGCTGCTTTAGGTATTAAATCCATTCCCTGCAAGCTGCTGTAGAACGCAGATCCATTCCCTGCAAGCTGCTATAGTACGCAGATCCATGACCTAGAAGCTGCTGTAGCATGCAGATGCATGCCCTAGAAGCTGCAGTAGCACGCATATCCATGCCCTAGACGCTGCTTTAGGACTCAAATCCATTCCGTGCAAGCTGCTGTAGCACGCAGATCCATTCCCTGCAAGCTGCTATAGTACGCAGATCCATGCTCGGTACGCTGCTGTAGCACGCAGATCCATGCCCTAGAAACTGCTGTACCACGCAGATCCATTCCCTGAAAGTTGCTGTAGCTCGTAGATCCTTGCCCTAGAAGCTGCTGTAGCACGCAGATGCATGCCCTAGAAGCTGCTGTAGCACGCAGATCCATGCCCTTGAAACTCATCCAGCATGCAGATCCATGCCCTAGAAGCTGCTGTACCACACAGATCCATGCCTTAGAAGCTGCTGTAGCACGCAGATGCATGCCCTAGAAGCTGCTGTAGCACACAGATCCATGCCCTAGAAGCTGCTGTGCCATGCAGATCCATGCCCTAGACGCTGCTTTAGGACTCAAATCCATGACCTGCAAGCTGCTGTAGCACGCAGATCCATTCCCTGAAAGTTGCTGTAGCAAGTAGATCCATGCCCTAGACGCTGCTGTAGCACGCAGATCCATGCACTAGACGCTGCTGCAGCATGCAGATCCATGCCCTAGAAACTGCTGTAGCACGCAGATCCATGCCCTTGAAGCTCATCCAGCACGCAGATCCATGCCCTAGAAGCTGCTGTACCACACAGATCCATGGCCTAGAAGCTGCTGTAGCACGCAGATGCATGCCCTAGAAGCTGCTGTAGCACACAGATGCATGCCCTAGAAGCTGCTGTAGCACACAGATCCATGCCCTAGAAGCTGCTGTAGCACGCAGATCCATGCCCTAGAAACTGCTGTAGCACGCAGATGCATGCCCTAGAAGCTGCAGTAGCACGCAGATGCATGCCCTAGAAGCTGCTGTAGCACACAGATGCATGCCCTAGAAGCTGCTGGAGCACGCAGATCCATGCCCTTGAAGCTCATCCAGCACACAGATCCATGCCCTAGAAGCTGCTGTACCACACAGATCCATTCCCTAGCAGCTGCTGTAGCACGCAGATCCATGCCCTAGAAGCAGCTGTACCTCACAGATCCATGCCCTAGAAGCTGCTGTAGCATGCAGATGCATGCCCTAGAAGCTGCTGTAGCACGCAGATCCATGCCCTAGAAGCTGCTGTAGCACGCAGATCCATGCTCTTAAAGCTGCTGTAGCACGCAGATCCATGGTCTAGAAGCTGCTGTAGCACACAGATCCATGCCCTAGAAGCTGCTGTAGCACGCAGATCCATGCCCTAGAAACTGCTGTAGCACGCAGATCCATGCCCTAGAAGCTGCTGTAGCATGCAGATCCATGCCCGGGAAGATGCTGCAGGAAGCAGATCCATGTCCAGGCAGCTGCTGTAGCACGCAGATCCATGCCCCTGATGCTCATCCAGCACGCAGATCCATGCCCTAGACGCTGCTGTAGATCGCAGATCCATGCCCTAGAGGATGCTGTAGCACGCAGATCCATGCCCCAGACGCTGCAGCAGTACGCAGATCCATGCCCTAGACGCTGCTTTAGGACGCAAATCCATTCCCTGCAAGCTGCTGTAGAATGCAGATCCATTCGTTGCAATCTGCTATAGTACGCATGTCCATGTCCAGGGAGCTGCTGTATCACGCAGATCCATGCCCTTGATGCTCATCCAGCACGCAGATCCATGCCCTAGAAGCTGCTGTAGCATGCAGATGCATGCCCTAGAAGCTGCTGTAGCATGCAGATGCATGCCCTTGGAGCTGCTGTAGCACGCAGATGCATGCCATGGAAGCTGCTGTAGCACGCAGATGCATGCCCTAGAAGCTGCTGGAGCATGCAGATCCATGCCCTAGAAGCTGCTGTAGCACACAGATCCATGCCCTGGAAGCTGCTGTAGCGTTCAGAACCATGCCCTAGAAGCTGCTGTAGCACGCAGATCCATGCCCTAGAAGATGCTGTAGCACGCAGATCCATGCCCTAGAAGCTGCTGTAGCACACAGATCCATGTCCTGGAAGCTGCTGTAGCACACAGATCCATGCCCTGGAAGATGCTGTAGCGGTCAGATCCATGGCCTTGAAGCGGCTGTAACACTCCGATGCATATACTGGAAGCTGCTGTAGCACACAGATCCATGCCCTAGACGCAGCTTTAGACACAGAGCCATTCCATGGGAGCTTCGGTAACACGCAGATCCATTCCCTGCCAGCTGCTGTAGCACACAGATCCATTCACTGCAAGCTGCTGTAGCACGCAGATGCATGCCCTAGAAGCTGCTGTAGCACGCAGATTCATGCACTAGAAGCTGTTGTAGCACGCAGAATCATGCCATAGACACTGCTTAAGGAGCCAGATCCATGCCCTAGACGCGGCTTTAGGATGCAGATTCATGCCCTAGAAGCTGCTGTAGCACACAGATCCATGCCCTGGAATATGTTGTAGCATGCAGATCCATGCCCTGGAAGATGCTGCAGGAAGCAGATCCATGCCCTTGAAGATGCTGTAGCACGCAGATCAATGCCCCAGAAGTTGCTGTAGCACGCAGATCCATTCCCTAGCAGCTGCTGTAGCACGCAGATCCATGCCCTAGAAGCAACTGTACCTCACAGATCCATGCCCTAGAAGCTGCTGTAGCATGCAGATGCATGCCCTAGAAGCTGCAGTAGCACGCAGATGCATGCCCTAGAAGCTGCTGTAGCACACAGATGCATGCCCTAGAAGCTGCTGGAGCACGCAGATCCATGCCCTTGAAGCTCATCCAGCACACAGATCCATGCCCTAGAAGCTGCTGTACCACACAGATCCATTCCCTAGCAGCTGCTGTAGCACGCAGATCCATGCCCTAGAAGCAGCTGTACCTCACAGATCCATGCCCTAGAAGCTGCTGTAGCACGCAGATGCATGCCCTAGAAGCTGCTGTAGAACGCAGATCCATGCCCTAGAAGCTGCTGTAGCACGCAGATCCATGCTCTTAAAGCTGCTGTAGCACGCAGATGCATGCCCTAGAAGCTGTTGTAGCACGCAGATCCATGCCCTGGAAGATGCTGCAGGAAGCAGATCCATGTCCAGGCAGCTGCTGTAGCACGCAGATCCATGCCCCTGATGCTCATCCAGCACGCAGATCCATGCCCTAGACGCTGCTGTAGATCGCAGATCCATGCCCTAGAGGATGCTGTAGCACGCAGATCCATGCCCCAGACGCTGCAGCAGTACGCAGATCCATGCCCTAGACGCTGCTTTAGGACGCAAATCCATTCCCTGCAAGCTGCTGTAGAATGCAGATCCATTCGTTGCAATCTGCTATAGTACGCATGTCCATGTCCAGGGAGCTGCTGTATCACGCAGATCCATGCCCTTGATGCTCATCCAGCACGCAGATCCATGCCCTAGAAGCTGCTGTAGCATGCAGATGCATGCCCTAGAAGCTGCTGTAGCATGCAGATGCATGCCCTTGGAGCTGCTGTAGCACGCAGATGCATGCCCTAGAAGCTGCTGGAGCATGCAGATCCATGCCCTAGAAGCTGCTGTAGCACACAGATCCATGCCCTGGAAGCTGCTGTAGCGTTCAGAACCATGCCCTAGAAGCTGCTGTAGCACGCAGATCCATGCCCTAGAAGCTGCTGTAGCACACAGATCCATGTCCTGGAAGCTGCTGTAGCACACAGATCCATGCCCTGGAAGATGCTGTAGCGGTCAGATCCATGGCCTTGAAGCGGCTGTAACACTCCGATGCATATACTGGAAGCTGCTGTAGCACACAGATCCATGCCCTAGACGCAGCTTTAGACACAGAGCCATTCCATGGGAGCTTCGGTAACACGCAGATCCATTCCCTGCCAGCTGCTGTAGCACACAGATCCATTCACTACCAGCTGCTGTAGCACGCAGATGCATGCCCTAGAAGCTGCTGTAGCACACAGATGCATGCCCTAGAAGCTGCTGTAGCACGCAGATTCATGCACTAGAAGCTGTTGTAACACGCAGAATCATGCCATAGACACTGCTTAAGGAGCCAGATCCATGCCCTAGACGCGGCTTTAGGATGCAGATTCATGCCCTAGAAGCTGCTGTAGCACACAGATCCATGCCCTGGAATATGTTGTAGCATGCAGATCCATGCCCTGGAAGATGCTGCAGGAAGCAGATCCATGCCCTTGAAGATGCTGTAGCACGCAGATCAATGCCCCAGAAGTTGCTGTAGCACGCAGATCCATTCCCTAGCAGCTGCTGTAGCACGCAGATCCATGCCCTAGAAGCAGCTGTACCTCACAGATCCATGCCCTAGAAGCTGCTGTAGCATGCAGATGCATGCCCTAGAAGCTGCAGTAGCACGCAGATGCATGCCCTAGAAGCTGCAGTAGCACGCAGATGCATGCCCTAGAAGCTGCTGTAGCACACAGATGCATGCCCTAGAAGCTGCTGGAGCACGCAGATCCATGCCCTTGAAGCTCATCCAGCACACAGATCCATGCCCTAGAAGCTGCTGTACCACACAGATCCATTCCCTAGCAGCTGCTGTAGCACGCAGATCCATGCCCTAGAAGCAGCTGTACCTCACAGATCCATGCCCTAGAAGCTGCTGTAGCACGCAGATGCATGCCCTAGAAGCTGCTGTAGAACGCAGATTCATGCCCTAGAAGCTGCTGTAGCACGCAGATCCATGCTCTTAAAGCTGCTGTAGCACGCAGATCCATGCCCTAGAAGCTGTTGTAGCACGCAGATCCATGCCCTGGAAGATGCTGCAGGAAGCAGATCCATGTCCAGGCAGCTGCTGTAGCACGCAGATCCATGCCCCTGATGCTCATCCAGCACGCAGATCCATGCCCTAGACGCTGCTGTAGATCGCAGATCCATGCCCTAGAGGATGCTGTAGCACGCATATCCATGCCCCAGACGCTGCCGCAGCACGCAGATCCATGCCCTAGACGCTGCTTTAGGACGCAAATCCATTCCCTGCAAGCTGCTGTAGAATGCAGATCCATTCGCTGCAATCTGCTATAGTACGCATGTCCATGTCCAGGGAGCTGCTGTATCACGCAGATCCATGCCCTTGATGCTCATCCAGCACGCAGATCCATGCCCTAGAAGCTGCTGTAGCATGCAGATGCATGCCCTAGAAGCTGCTGTAGCATGCAGATGCATGCCCTTGGAGCTGCTGTAGCACGCAGATGCATGCCATGGAAGCTGCTGTAGCACGCAGATGCATGCCCTAGAAGCTGCTGGAGCATGCAGATCCATGCCCTAGAAGCTGCTGTAGCACACAGATCCATGCCCTGGAAGCTGCTGTAGCGTTCAGAACCATGCCCTAGAAGCTGCTGTAGCACGCAGATCCATGCCCTAGAAGATGCTGTAGCACGCAGATCCATGCCCTAGAAGCTGCTGTAGCACACAGATCCATGTCCTGGAAGCTGCTGTAGCACGCAGATCCATGCCCTGGAAGATGCTGTAGCGGTCAGATCCATGGCCTTGAAGCGGTTGTAACACTCCGATGCATATACTGGAAGCTGCTGTAGCACACAGATCCATGCCCTAGACGCAGCTTTAGACACAGAGCCATTCCATGGGAGCTTCGGTAACACGCAGATCCATTCCCTGCCAGCTGCTGTAGCACACAGATCCATTCACTGCAAGCTGCTGTAGCACGCAGATGCATGCCCTAGAAGCTGCTGTAGCACGCAGATTCATGCACTAGAAGCTGTTGTAGCACGCAGAATCATGCCATAGACACTGCTTAAGGAGCCAGATCCATGCCCTAGACGCGGCTTTAGGATGCAGATTCATGCCCTAGAAGCTGCTGTAGCACACAGATCCATGCCCTGGAATATGTTGTAGCATGCAGATCCATGCCCTGGAAGATGCTGCAGGAAGCAGATCCATGCCCTTGAAGATGCTGTAGCACGCAGATCAATGCCCCACAAGTTGCTGTAGCACGCAGACCCAAGCCCTAGAAGCTGCTGTAGCACGCAGATCCATGCCCTAGAAGCTGCTGTAGCACGCAGATCCACGCCCTAGAAGCTGCTGTAGCACGCAGATCCATGCCCTAGAAGCTGCTGTAGCATGCAGATCTATGCCCTATAAGCTGCAGTAGCACGCAGATTCATGCCCTATAAGCTGCAGTAGCACGCAGATCCATGCCCTAGAAGCTGCTGTAGCACGCAGATCCATTCCCTGCAAGCTGCTGTAGCACGCAGATCCATTCCCTGAAAGTTGCTGTAGCACATTGATCCATGCCCTAGACGCTGCTGTAGCACGCAGATCCATGCCCTAGACGCTGCTGCAGCATGCAGATCCATTCCCTAGAAACTGCTGTAGCACGCAGATCCAAGTGCAGGGAGCTGCAGTAGCACGCAGATCCATGCCCTTGAATCTCATCCAGCACGCAGATCCATGCCCTAGAAGCTGCTGTACCACGCAGATCCATGGTCTAGAAGCTGCTGTAGCACACAGATCCATGCCCTAGAAGCTGCTGTAGCACGCAGATCCATGCCCTAGAAACTGCTGTAGCACGCAGATCCATGCCCTAGAAGCTGCTGTAGCATGCAGATCCATGCCCGGGAAGATGCTGCAGGAAGCAGATCCATGTCCAGGCAGCTGCTGTAGCACGCAGATCCATGCCCCTGATGCTCATCCAGCACGCAGATCCATGCCCTAGACGCTGCTGTAGATCGCAGATCCATGCCCTAGAGGATGCTGTAGCACGCAGATCCATGCCCCAGACGCTGCAGCAGTACGCAGATCCATGCCCTAGACGCTGCTTTAGGACGCAAATCCATTCCCTGCAAGCTGCTGTAGAATGCAGATCCATTCGTTGCAATCTGCTATAGTACGCATGTCCATGTCCAGGGAGCTGCTGTATCACGCAGATCCATGCCCTTGATGCTCATCCAGCACGCAGATCCATGCCCTAGAAGCTGCTGTAGCATGCAGATGCATGCCCTAGAAGCTGCTGTAGCATGCAGATGCATGCCCTTGGAGCTGCTGTAGCACGCAGATGCATGCCATGGAAGCTGCTGTAGCACGCAGATGCATGCCCTAGAAGCTGCTGGAGCATGCAGATCCATGCCCTAGAAGCTGCTGTAGCACACAGATCCATGCCCTGGAAGCTGCTGTAGCGTTCAGAACCATGCCCTAGAAGCTGCTGTAGCACGCAGATCCATGCCCTAGAAGCTGCTGTAGCGTTCAGATCCATGCCCTAGAAGCTGCTGTAGCACGCAGATCCATGCCCTAGAAGATGCTGTAGCACGCAGATCCATGCCCTAGAAGCTGCTGTAGCACACAGATCCATGTCCTGGAAGCTGCTGTAGCACACAGATCCATGCCCTGGAAGATGCTGTAGCGGTCAGATCCATGGCCTTGAAGCAGCTGTAACACTCCGATGCATATACTGGAAGCTGCTGTAGCACACAGATCCATGCCCTAGACGCAGCTTTAGACACAGAGCCATTCCATGGGAGCTTCGGTAACACGCAGATCCATTCCCTGCCAGCTGCTGTAGCACACAGATCCATTCACTGCAAGCTGCTGTAGCACGCAGATGCATGCCCTAGAAGCTGCTGTAGCACGCAGATTCATGCACTAGAAGCTGTTGTAGCACGCAGAATCATGCCATAGACACTGCTTAAGGAGCCAGATCCATGCCCTAGACGCGGCTTTAGGATGCAGATTCATGCCCTAGAAGCTGCTGTAGCACACAGATCCATGCCCTGGAATATGTTGTAGCATGCAGATCCATGCCCTGGAAGATGCTGCAGGAAGCAGATCCATGCCCTTGAAGATGCTGTAGCACGCAGATCAATGCCCCAGAAGTTGCTGTAGCACGCAGATCCATTCCCTAGCAGCTGCTGTAGCACGCAGATCCATGCCCTAGAAGCAGCTGTACCTCACAGATCCATGCCCTAGAAGCTGCTGTAGCATGCAGATGCATGCCCTAGAAGCTGCAGTAGCACGCAGATGCATGCCCTAGAAGCTGCTGTAGCACACAGATGCATGCCCTAGAAGCTGCTGGAGCACGCAGATCCATGCCCTTGAAGCTCATCCAGCACACAGATCCATGCCCTAGAAGCTGCTGTACCACACAGATCCATTCCCTAGCAGCTGCTGTAGCACGCAGATCCATGCCCTAGAAGCAGCTGTACCTCACAGATCCATGCCCTAGAAGCTGCTGTAGCACGCAGATGCATGCCCTAGAAGCTGCTGTAGAACGCAGATCCATGCCCTAGAAGCTGCTGTAGCACGCAGATCCATGCTCTTAAAGCTGCTGTAGCACGCAGATCCATGCCCTAGAAGCTGTTGTAGCACGCAGATCCATGCCCTGGAAGATGCTGCAGGAAGCAGATCCATGTCCAGGCAGCTGCTGTAGCACGCAGATCCATGCCCCTGATGCTCATCCAGCACGCAGATCCATGCCCTAGACGCTGCTGTAGATCGCAGATCCATGCCCTAGAGGATGCTGTAGCACGCAGATCCATGCCCCAGACGCTGCAGCAGTACGCAGATCCATGCCCTAGACGCTGCTTTAGGACGCAAATCCATTCCCTGCAAGCTGCTGTAGAATGCAGATCCATTCGTTGCAATCTGCTATAGTACGCATGTCCATGTCCAGGGAGCTGCTGTATCACGCAGATCCATGCCCTTGATGCTCATCCAGCACGCAGATCCATGCCCTAGAAGCTGCTGTAGCATGCAGATGCATGCCCTAGAAGCTGCTGGAGCATGCAGATCCATGCCCTAGAAGCTGCTGTAGCACGCAGATGCATGCCCTAGAAGCTGCTGGAGCATGCAGATCCATGCCCTAGAAGCTGCTGTAGCACACAGATCCATGCCCTGGAAGCTGCTGTAGCGTTCAGAACCATGCCCTAGAAGCTGCTGTAGCACGCAGATCCATGCCCTAGAAGATGCTGTAGCACGCAGATCCATGCCCTAGAAGCTGCTGTAGCACACAGATCCATGTCCTGGAAGCTGCTGTAGCACACAGATCCATGCCCTGGAAGATGCTGTAGCGGTCAGATCCATGCCTTGAAGCGGCTGTAACACTCCGATGCATATACTGGAAGCTGCTGTAGCACACAGATCCATGCCCTAGACGCAGCTTTAGACACAGAGCCATTCCATGGGAGCTTCGGTAACACGCAGATCCATTCCCTGCCAGCTGCTGTAGCACACAGATCCATTCACTACCAGCTGCTGTAGCACGCAGATGCATGCCCTAGAAGCTGCTGTAGCACACAGATGCATGCCCTAGAAGCTGCTGTAGCACGCAGATTCATGCACTAGAAGCTGTTGTAACACGCAGAATCATGCCATAGACACTGCTTAAGGAGCCAGATCCATGCCCTAGACGCGGCTTTAGGATGCAGATTTCATGCCCTAGAAGCTGCTGTAGCACACAGATCCATGCCCTGGAATATGTTGTAGCATGCAGATCCATGCCCTGGAAGATGCTGCAGGAAGCAGATCCATGCCCTTGAAGATGCTGTAGCACGCAGATCAATGCCCCAGAAGTTGCTGTAGCACGCAGATCCATTCCCTAGCAGCTGCTGTAGCACGCAGATCCCATGCCCTAGAAGCAGCTGTACCTCACAGATCCATGCCCTAGAAGCTGCTGTAGCATGCAGATGCATGCCCTAGAAGCTGCAGTAGCACGCAGATGCATGCCCTAGAAGCTGCAGTAGCACGCAGATGCATGCCCTAGAAGCTGCTGTAGCACACAGATGCATGCCCTAGAAGCTGCTGGAGCACGCAGATCCATGCCCTTGAAGCTCATCCAGCACACAGATCCATGCCCTAGAAGCTGCTGTACCACACAGATCCATTCCCTAGCAGCTGCTGTAGCACGCAGATCCATGCCCTAGAAGCAGCTGTACCTCACAGATCCATGCCCTAGAAGCTGCTGTAGCACGCAGATGCATGCCCTAGAAGCTGCTGTAGAACGCAGATCCATGCCCTAGAAGCTGCTGAGGCACGCAGATCCATGCTCTTAAAGCTGCTGTAGCACGCAGATCCATGCCCTAGAAGCTGTTGTAGCACGCAGATCCATGCCCTGGAAGATGCTGCAGGAAGCAGATCCATGTCCAGGCAGCTGCTGTAGCACGCAGATCCATGCCCCTGATGCTCATCCAGCACGCAGATCCATGCCCTAGACGCTGCTGTAGATCGCAGATCCATGCCCTAGAGGATGCTGTAGCACGCATATCCATGCCCCAGACGCTGCCGCAGCACGCAGATCCATGCCCTAGACGCTGCTTTAGGACGCAAATCCATTCCCTGCAAGCTGCTGTAGAATGCAGATCCATTCGCTGCAATCTGCTATAGTACGCATGTCCATGTCCAGGGAGCTGCTGTATCACGCAGATCCATGCCCTTGATGCTCATCCAGCACGCAGATCCATGCCCTAGAAGCTGCTGTAGCATGCAGATGCATGCCCTAGAAGCTGCTGTAGCATGCAGATGCATGCCCTTGGAGCTGCTGTAGCACGCAGATGCATGCCATGGAAGCTGCTGTAGCACGCAGATGCATGCCCTAGAAGCTGCTGGAGCATGCAGATCCATGCCCTAGAAGCTGCTGTAGCACACAGATCCATGCCCTGGAAGCTGCTGTAGCGTTCAGAACCATGCCCTAGAAGCTGCTGTAGCACGCAGATCCATGCCCTAGAAGATGCTGTAGCACGCAGATCCATGCCCTAGAAGCTGCTGTAGCACACAGATCCATGTCCTGGAAGCTGCTGTAGCACACAGATCCATGCCCTGGAAGATGCTGTAGCGGTCAGATCCATGGCCTTGAAGCGGCTGTAACACTCCGATGCATATACTGGAAGCTGCTGTAGCACACAGATCCATGCCCTAGACGCAGCTTTAGACACAGAGCCATTCCATGGGAGCTTCGGTAACACGCAGATCCATTCCCTGCCAGCTGCTGTAGCACGCAGATGCATGCCCTAGAAGCTGCTGTAGCACACAGATGCATGCCCTAGAAGCTGCTGTAGCACGCAGATTCATGCCCTAGAAGCTGTTGTAGCACGCAGAATCATGCCATAGACACTGCTTAAGGAGCCAGATCCATGCCCTAGACGCGGCTTTAGGATGCAGATTCATGCCCTAGAAGCTGCTGTAGCACACAGATCCATGCCCTGGAATATGTTGTAGCATGCAGATCCATGCCCTGGAAGATGCTGCAGGAAGCAGATCCATGCCCTTGAAGATGCTGTAGCACGCAGATCAATGCCCCACAAGTTGCTGTAGCACGCAGACCCAAGCCCTAGAAGCTGCTGTAGCACGCAGATCCATGCCCTAGAAGCTGCTGTAGCACGCAGATCCACGCCCTAGAAGCTGCTGTAGCACGCAGATCCATGCCCTAGAAGCTGCTGTAGCATGCAGATCCATGCCCTAGAGGCTGCAGTAGCACGCAGATTCATGCCCTATAAGCTGCAGTAGCACGCAGATCCATGCCCTAGAAGCTGCTGTAGCACGCAGATCCATTCCCTGCAAGCTGCTGTAGCACGCAGATCCATTCCCTGAAAGTTGCTGTAGCACATTGATCCATGCCCTAGACGCTGCTGTAGCACGCAGATCCATGCCCTAGACGCTGCTGCAGCATGCAGATCCATTCCCTAGAATCTGCTGTAGCACGCAGATCCAAGTGCAGGGAGCTGCAGTAGCACGCAGATCCATGCCCTTGAATCTCATCCAGCACGCAGATCCATGCCCTAGAAGCTGCTGTACCACGCAGATCCATGGTCTAGAAGCTGCTGTAGCACACAGATCCATGCCCTAGAAGCTGCTGTAGCACGCAGATCCATGCCCTAGAAACTGCTGTAGCACGCAGATCCATGCCCTAGAAGCTGCTGTAGCATGCAGATCCATGCCCTGGAAGATGCTGCAGGAAGCAGATCCATGTCCAGGCAACTGCTGTAGCATGCAGATCCATGCCCTTGATGCTCATCCAGCACGCAGATCCATGGCCTAGACGCTGCTGTGGCACGCAGATCCATGGCCTAGAAGCTGCTGTAGCACGCAGATCCATGCCCTAGACGCTGCTTCAGGTATTAAATCCATTCCCTGCAAGCTGCTGTAGAACGCAGATCCATTCCCTGCAAGCTGCTATAGTACGCAGATCCATGACCTAGAAGCTGCTGTAGCATGCAGATGCATGCCCTAGAAGCTGCAGTAGCACGCATATCCATGCCCTAGACGCTGCTTTAGGACTCAAATCCATTCCCTGCAAGCTGCTATAGTACGCAGATCCATGCTCGGTACGCTGCTGTAGCACGCAGATCCATGCCCTAGAAACTGCTGTACCACGCAGATCCATTCCCTGAAAGTTGCTGTAGCTCGTAGATCCTTGCCCTAGAAGCTGCTGTAGCACGCAGATGCATGCCCTAGAAGCTGCTGTAGCACGCAGATCCATGCCCTTGAAACTCATCCAGCATGCAGATCCATGCCCTAGAAGCTGCTGTAGCATGCAGATGCATGCCCTAGAAGCTGCTGTAGCACACAGATCCATGCCCTAGAAGCTGCTGTGCCATGCAGATCCATGCCCTAGACGCTGCTTTAGGACTCAAATCCATTACCTGCAAGCTGCTGTAGCACGCAGATCCATTCCCTGAAAGTTGCTGTAGCAAGTAGATCCATGCCCTAGACGCTGCTGTAGCACGCAGATCCATGCACTAGACGCTGCTGCAGCATGCAGATCCATGCCCTAGAAACTGCTGTAGCACGCAGATCCATGCCCTTGAAGCTCATCCAGCACGCAGATCCATGCCCTAGAAGCTGCTGTACCACACAGATCCATGGCCTAGAAGCTGCTGTAGCACGCAGATGCATGCCCTAGAAGCTGCTGTAGCACACAGATGCATGCCCTAGAAGCTGCTGTAGCACACAGATCCATGCCCTAGAAGCTGCTGTAGCACGCAGATCCATGCCCTAGAAACTGCTGTAGCACGCAGATCCATGCCCTAGAAGCTGCTGTAGCATGCAGATCCATGCCCTGGAAGATGCTGCAGGAAGCAGAATCCATGTCCAGGCAACTGCTGTAGCACGCAGATCCATGCCCTTGATGCTCATCCAGCACGCAGATCCATGCCCTAGACGCTGCTGTAGCACGCAGATCCATAGCCTAGAAGCTGCTGTAGCACGCAGATCCATGCCCTAGACGCTGCTTTAGGACTCAAATCCATTCCCTGCAAGCTGCTGTAGCACGCAGATCCATTCCCTGCAAGCTGCTATAGTAAGCAGATCCATGCTCTAGACGCTGCTGTAGCACGCAGATCCATGCCCTAGAAGCTGCAGTACCACGCAGATCCATTCCCTGAAAGTTACTGTAGTTCGGAGATCCATGCCCTAGAAGCTGCTGTAGCACGCAGATCCATGCCCTTGAAACTCATCCAGCATGCAGATCCATGCCCTAGAAGCTGCTGTACCAGACAGATCCATGCCCTAGAAGCTGCTGTAGCACGCAGATGTATGCCCTAGAAGCTGCTGTAGCACACAGATCCATGCCCTAGAAGCTGCTGTAGCACGCAGATGCATGCCCTAGAAGCTGCTGTAGCACGCAGATGCATGCCCTAGAAGCTGTTGTAGCACGCTGAAACATGCCATACACACTGCTTAAGGAGCCAGATCCATGCACTAGAATTTGCTGTAGCACGCAGATACATGCCCTAGATGCTGCTGTGGCTCGCAGATCCATGCCCTAGACCCTGCTGTAGCACGCAGATCCATGGCCTAGAAGAGGATGTAGCACGCAGACCCATGCCCTAGAAGCTGCTGTAGCTCGCAGATCCATGCCCTAGACGCGGCTTTAGGATGCAGATTCATGCCCTAGAAGCTGATGTAGCACACAGATCCATGCCCTGGAAGATGTTGTAGCATGCAGATCCATGCCATAGAAGCTGCTATAGCACGCAGATCCATTCACTGAAAGCTGCTGTAGCTCGTAGATCCATGCCCTAGACGCGGCTGTAGCACGCAGATCAATGCCCTAGAAGCTGCAGTAGCACGCAGATGCATGCCCTAGAAGCTGCTGTAGCACACAGATGCATGCCCTAGAAGCTGCTGGAGCACGCAGATCCATGCCCTTGAAGCTCATCCAGCACACAGATCCATGCCCTAGAAGCTGCTGTACCACACAGATCCATTCCCTAGCAGCTGCTGTAGCACGCAGATCCATGCCCTAGAAGCAGCTGTACCTCACAGATCCATGCCCTAGAAGCTGCTGTAGCACGCAGATGCATGCCCTAGAAGCTGCTGTAGCACGCAGATCCAAGCCCTAGAAGCTGCTGTAGCACGCAGATCCATGCTCTTAAAGCTGTTGTAGCACGCAGATCCATGCCCTAGAAGCTGTTGTAGCACGCAGATCCATGCCCTGGAAGATGCTGCAGGAAGCAGATCCATGTCCAGGCAGCTGCTGTAGCACGCAGATCCATTCCCCTGATGCTCATCCAGCACGCAGATCCATGCCCTAGACGCTGCTTTAGGACTCAAATCCATTCCCTGCAAGCTGCTGTAGCACGCAGATCCATTCCCTGCAAGCTGCTATAGTAAGCAGATCCATGCTCTAGACGCTGCTGTAGCACGCAGATCCATGCCCTAGAAGCTGCAGTACCACGCAGATCCATTCCCTGAAAGTTACTGTAGTTCGGAGATCCATGCCCTAGAAGCTGCTGTAGCACGCAGATCCATGCCCTTGAAACTCATCCAGCATGCAGATCCATGCCCTAGAAGCTGCTGTACCAGACAGATCCATGCCCTAGAAGCTGCTGTAGCACGCAGATGTATGCCCTAGAAGCTGCTGTAGCACACAGATCCATGCCCTAGAAGCTGCTGTAGCACGCAGATGCATGCCCTAGAAGCTGCTGTAGCACGCAGATGCATGCCCTAGAAGCTGTTGTAGCACGCTGAAACATGCCATACACACTGCTTAAGGAGCCAGATCCATGCCCTAGAATTTGCTGTAGCACGCAGATACATGCCCTAGATGCTGCTGTGGCTCGCAGATCCATGCCCTAGACCCTGCTGTAGCACGCAGATCCATGGCCTAGAAGAGGATGTAGCACGCAGACCCATGCCCTAGAAGCTGCTGTAGCTCGCAGTTCCATGCCCTAGACGTGGCTTTAGGATGCAGATTCATGCCCTAGAAGCTGATGTAGCACACAGATCCATGCCCTGGAAGATGTTGTAGCATGCATATCCATGCCATAGAAGCTGCTATAGCACGCAGATCCATTCACTGAAAGCTGCTGTAGCTCGTAGATCCATGCCCTAGACGCGGCTGTAGCACGCAGATCAATGCCCTAGAAGCTGCAGTAGCACGCAGATGCATGCCCTAGAAGCTGCTGTAGCACACAGATGCATGCCCTAGAAGCTGCTGGAGCACGCAGATCCATGCCCTTGAAGCTCATCCAGCACACAGATCCATGCCCTAGAAGCTGCTGTACCACACAGATCCATTCCCTAGCAGCTGCTGTAGCACGCAGATCCATGCCCTAGAAGCAGCTGTACCTCACAGATCCATGCCCTAGAAGCTGCTGTAGCACGCAGATGCATGCCCTAGAAGCTGCTGTAGCACGCAGATCCAAGCCCTAGAAGCTGCTGTAGCACGCAGATCCATGCTCTTAAAGCTGTTGTAGCACGCAGATCCATGCCCTAGAAGCTGTTGTAGCACGCAGATCCATGCCCTGGAAGATGCTGCAGGAAGCAGATCCATGTCCAGGCAGCTGCTGTAGCACGCAGATCCATTCCCCTGATGCTCATCCAGCACGCAGATCCATGCCCTAGACGCTGCTGTAGATCGCAGATCCATGCCCTAGAAGATGCTGTAGCACGCAGATCCATGCCCCAGACGCTGCAACAGCACGCAGATCCATGCCCTAGACGCTGCTTTAGGACGCAAATCCATTCCGTGCAAGCTGCTGTAGCACGCAGATCCATTCCCTGCAAGCTGCTATAGTACGCAGATCCATGCTCTGGACGCTGCTGTAGCACGCAGATCCATGCCCTAGAAGCTGATGTACCACGCAGATCCATTCCCTGAAAGTTACTGTAGCTCGTAGATCCTTGCCCTAGAAGCTGCTGTAGCATGCAGATGCATGCCCTAGAAGCTGCTGTAGCACGCAGATCCATGCCCTTGAAGCTCATCCAGCATGCAGATCCATGCCCTAGAAGCTGCTGTACCACACAGATCCATGCCTTAGAAGCTGCTGTAGCACGCAGATGCATGCCCTAGAAGCTGCTGTAGCACACAGATCCATGCCCTAGAAGCTGCTGTGCCATGCAGATCCATGCCCTAGAAGCTGCTGTACCATGCAGATCCATGCCCTAGAAGCTTCTGCACCTCACAGATCCATGCCCTAGAAGCTGCTGTAGCACGCAGATGCATGCCCTAGAAGCTGCTGTAGCACACAGATCCATTCCCTAGAAGCTGCTGTACTATGCAGATCCATGCTGTTGAAGCTGATGTACCATGCAGATCCATGCCCTGGAAGATGCTGCAGGAAGCAGATCCATGTCCAGGGAGCTGCTGTAGCACACAGATCCATGCCCTGGATGCTCATCCAGCACGCAGAGCCATGGCCTAGAAGCTGCCGTAGCACGCAGACCCATGCCCTAGACGCCACTGTAGCACGCAGATCCATGGCCTAGAAGATGCTGTAGCATGCAGATCCATTCCCTAGACGCTGCTTTAGGACGCAGATCCATTCCCTGCAAGCTACTGTAGCATGCAAATCCATTCCCTGCAAACTGCTGTAGCACGCAGATCCATGCCCTAGAAGTTGCTGTAGAACGCAGATCCATTCCCTGCAAGCTGATATAGTACGCAGATCCATGCTCTAGAAGCTGCTGTAGCACGCAGATCTTTGGCCTAGAAGCTGCTGTAGCACGCAGATCCATGCCCTAGACGCTACTGTAGCACGCAGATCAATGGCCTAGAAGCTGCTGTAGCACGCAGATCCATTCCCTAGATGCTGCTTTAGGACGCAGATCCATTCCCTGCAAGCTGCTGTAGCACGCAGATCCATGCCCTTGAGGCTTCTCCAGCACCCAGATGCATGCCCTGGAAGAGGCTGTTGAACGCAGATCCTTGCCCTGGAAGCTGATGTACTATGGGGATCCATGCCCTGGAAGCCGCAGTAGCTGGCAGATCCATGCCCTGGAGGATGCTGTAGCACCAAGATCCAAGCCCTAGAATCTGCTGTAGCACGCAGATCCATGCACTGGAATCTGCTGTAGTATTCAGATCCTTGCCTTGGAAGATGATGTACTACGGAGATCCATGCCCTGGATGCCACTGTAGCTCACAGATACATGCCCTAGAAGCTGCTGTAGCACGCAGATCCATGCCCTAGAAGATGCTGTAGCACGCAGATCCATGCCCTGGAAGATGCTGTAGCGGTCAGAACAATGGCCTTGAAGTGGCTGTAACACTCCGATGCATATACTGGAAGCAGCTCTAGCACACTGATCCATGACGTTGAAGTTCATCCAGCACGCAGATCCATGCCCTAGACGCAGCTTTAGGACACAGATCCAAGCCCTGGGAGCTGCTGAAGCACACAGATCCATGCCCTAGAAGCTGCTGTAGCACGCAGATCCATGCCCTAGAAGCTGCTGTAGCACACAGATCCATGCTCTAGAAGCAGCTGTAGCACGCTGATCCATGCCCTTGAAGCTGCTTTAGCACACAGATCCATGCCCTAGAAGCTGCTGTACCATGCAGATCCATGCCCTGGAAGATGCTGCAGGAAGCAGATCCATTTCCATGTCCAGATGCTGCTTTAGGACGCAGATCCATTCCCTGCAAGCTGCTGTAGCACTCAGATCCATGCCCTTGATGCTCATCCAGCACGCAGATCCATGCCCTAAAAGCTGCTGTAGCATGCAGATGCATGTCCTAGAAGCTGCTGTAGCACGCAGATCCATGCCCTAGAAGCTGCTGTAGCATGCAGATCCATGCCCTAGAAGCTGCTGTAGCACACAGATCCATGCCCTGCAAGCTGCTGTAGCATTCAGATCCATGCCCTAGAAGCTGCTGTAGCACGCAGATCCATGCCCTAGAAGATGCTGTAGCACGCAGATCCATGCCCTAGAAGCTGCTGTAGCACACAGATTCATGTCCTGGAAGCTGCTGTAGCACACAGATCCATGCCCTGGAAGATGCTGTAGCAGTCAGATCCATGGCCTTGAAGCGAATGTAACACTCCGATGCATATACTGGAAGCTGCTGTAGCACACAGATCCATGACCTTGAAGTTCATCCAGCACGCAGATCCATGCCCTAGACGCAGCTTTAGGACACAGATCCAAGCCCTGGGAGCTGCTGTAGCACGCAGATCCATGCCCTAGACGCTGCTTAAGGACGCAGATCTATTCCATGGGAGCTTTGGTAACACGCAGATCCATTCCCTGCAAGCTGCTGTAGCACACAGATCCATTCACTGCAAGCTGCTGTAGCACGCAGATGCATGCCCTAGAAGCGGCTGTAGCACGCATATGCATGCCCTAGAAGCTGCTGTAGCACGCAGATGCATTTCCTAGAAGCTGTTGTAGCACGAAGAACCATGCCATAGACACTGCTAAGGAGCCAGATCCATGCCCTAGAATTTGCTGTAGCATGCAGATACATGCCCTAGACGCTGCTGTAGCTCGCAGATCCATGCCCTAGACGCTGCTGTAGCACGCAGATCCATGGCCTAGAAGCGGATGTAGCACGCAGACCCATGCCCTAGAAGCTGCGGTAGCTCGCAGATCCATGCCCTAGACGCGGCTTTAGGATGCAGATTCATGCCCTAGAAGCTGATGTAGCACACAGGTCCATTCCCTGGAAGATGTTGTAGCATGCAGATCCATGCCCTGGAAGATGCTGCAGGAAGCAGATCCATGCCCTAGAAGCTGCTGTAGCACGCAGATCCATTCCCTGCAAGCTGCTGTAGCACGCAGATCCATTCCCTGAAAGTTGCTGTAGCACGTAGATCCATGCCCTAGACGCTGCTGTAGCACGCAGATCCATGCCCTAGACGCTGCTGCAGCATGCAGATGCATGCCCTAGAAACTGCTGTAGCACGCAGATCCATGTCCAGGGAGCTGCTGTAGCACGCAGATACATGCCCTAGAAGCTCATCCAGCACGCAGATCCATGCCCTAGAACTGCTGTACCACACAGATCCATGCCCTAGAAGCTGCTGTAGCACGCAGATGCATGCCCTAGAAGCTGCTGTAGCACACAGATGCATGCCCCAGAAGCTGCTGTAGCACACAGATCCATGCCCTAGAAGCTGCTGTAGCAAGCAGATCCATGCCCTAGAAGCTGCTGTACCACGCAGATGCATGCCCTTAAGCTGCAGTAGCACGCAGATCCATGCCCTAGACGCTGCTTTACGACTCAAATCCATTCCCTGCAAGCTGCTGTAGCACGCAGATCCATTCCCAGCAAGCTGCTATAGTACGCAGATCCATACCCTAGAAGCTGCTGTAGCATGCAGATGCATGCCCTAGAAGCTGCTGTAGCACGCAGATTCATGCCCTAGAAGCTCATCCAGCATGCAGATCCATGCCCTAGAAGCTGCTGTACCACACAGATCCATGCCCTAGAAGCTGCTGTAGCACGCAGATGCATGCCCTAGAAGCTGCTGTAGCACACAGATCCATGCCCTAGAAGCTGCTGTACCATGCAGATTCATGCCCTAGAAGCTTCTGCACCTCAAAGAACCATGCCCTAGAAGCTGCTGTAGATCGCAGATCCATGCCCTAGAAGATGCTGTAGCACGCAGATCCATGCCCCAGACGCTGCAACAGCACGCAGATCCATGCCCTAGACGCTGCTTTAGGACGCAAATCCATTCCGTGCAAGCTGCTGTAGCACGCAGATCCATTCCCTGCAAGCTGCTATAGTACGCAGATCCATGCTCTGGACGCTGCTGTAGCACGCAGATCCATGCCCTAGAAGCTGATGTACCACGCAGATCCATTCCCTGAAAGTTACTGTAGCTCGTAGATCCTTGCCCTAGAAGCTGCTGTAGCATGCAGATGCATGCCCTAGAAGCTGCTGTAGCACGCAGATCCATGCCCTTGAAGCTCATCCAGCATGCAGATCCATGCCCTAGAAGCTGCTGTACCACACAGATCCATGCCTTAGAAGCTGCTGTAGCACGCAGATGCATGCCCTAGAAGCTGCTGTAGCACACAGATCCATGCCCTAGAAGCTGCTGTGCCATGCAGATCCATGCCCTAGAAGCTGCTGTACCATGCAGTTCCATGCCCTAGAAGCTTCTGCACCTCACAGATCCATGCCCTAGAAGCTGCTGTAGCACGCAGATGCATGCCCTAGAAGCTGCTGTAGCACACAGATCCATTCCCTAGAAGCTGCTGTACTATGCAGATCCATGCTGTTGAAGCTGATGTACCATGCAGATCCATGCCCTGGAAGATGCTGCAGGAAGCAGATCCATGTCCAGGGAGCTGCTGTAGCACACAGATCCATGCCCTGGATGCTCATCCAGCACGCAGAGCCATGGCCTAGAAGCTGCCGTAGCACGCAGACCCATGCCCTAGACGCCACTGTAGCACGCAGATCCATGGCCTAGAAGATGCTGTAGCATGCAGATCCATTCCCTAGACGCTGCTTTAGGACGCAGATCCATTCCCTGCAAGCTACTGTAGCATGCAAATCCATTCCCTGCAAACTGCTGTAGCACGCAGATCCATGCCCTAGAAGTTGCTGTAGAACGCAGATCCATTCCCTGCAAGCTGATATAGTACGCAGATCCATGCTCTAGAAGCTGCTGTAGCACGCAGATCTTTGGCCTAGAAGCTGCTGTAGCACGCAGATCCATGCCCTAGACGCTACTGTAGCACGCAGATCAATGGCCTAGAAGCTGCTGTAGCACGCAGATCCATTCCCTAGATGCTGCTTTAGGACGCAGATCCATTCCCTGCAAGCTGCTGTAGCACGCAGATCCATGCCCTTGAGGCTTCTCCAGCACCCAGATGCATGCCCTGGAAGAGGCTGTTGAACGCAGATCCTTGCCCTGGAAGCTGATGTACTATGGGGATCCATGCCCTGGAAGCCGCAGTAGCTGGCAGATCCATGCCCTGGAGGATGCTGTAGCACCAAGATCCAAGCCCTAGAATCTGCTGTAGCACGCAGATCCATGCACTGGAATCTGCTGTAGTATTCAGATCCTTGCCTTGGAAGATGATGTACTACGGAGATCCATGCCCTGGATGCCACTGTAGCTCACAGATACATGCCCTAGAAGCTGCTGTAGCACGCAGATCCATGCCCTAGAAGATGCTGTAGCACGCAGATCCATGCCCTGGAAGATGCTGTAGCGGTCAGAACAATGGCCTCGAAGTGGCTGTAACACTCCGATGCATATACTGGAAGCAGCTCTAGCACACTGATCCATGACGTTGAAGTTCATCCAGCACGCAGATCCATGCCCTAGACGCAGCTTTAGGACACAGATCCAAGCCCTGGGAGCTGCTGAAGCACACAGATCCATGCCCTAGAAGCTGCTGTAGCACGCAGATCCATGCCCTAGAAGCTGCTGTAGCACACAGATCCATGCTCTAGAAGCAGCTGTAGCACGCTGATCCATGCCCTTGAAGCTGCTTTAGCACACAGATCCATGCCCTAGAAGCTGCTGTACCATGCAGATCCATGCCCTGGAAGATGCTGCAGGAAGCAGATCCATTTCCATGTCCAGATGCTGCTTTAGGACGCAGATCCATTCCCTGCAAGCTGCTGTAGCACTCAGATCCATGCCCTTGATGCTCATCCAGCACGCAGATCCATGCCCTAAAAGCTGCTGTAGCATGCAGATGCATGTCCTAGAAGCTGCTGTAGCACGCAGATCCATGCCCTAGAAGCTGCTGTAGCATGCAGATCCATGCCCTAGAAGCTGCTGTAGCACACAGATCCATGCCCTGCAAGCTGCTGTAGCATTCAGATCCATGCCCTAGAAGCTGCTGTAGCACGCAGATCCATGCCCTAGAAGATGCTGTAGCACGCAGATCCATGCCCTAGAAGCTGCTGTAGCACACAGATTCATGTCCTGGAAGCTGCTGTAGCACACAGATCCATGCCCTGGAAGATGCTGTAGCAGTCAGATCCATGGCCTTGAAGCGAATGTAACACTCCGATGCATATACTGGAAGCTGCTGTAGCACACAGATCCATGACCTTGAAGTTCATCCAGCACGCAGATCCATGCCCTAGACGCAGCATTAGGACACAGATCCAAGCCCTGGGAGCTGCTGTAGCACGCAGATCCATGCCCTAGACGCTGCTTAAGGACGCAGATCTATTCCATGGGAGCTTTGGTAACACGCAGATCCATTCCCTGCAAGCTGCTGTAGCACACAGATCCATTCACTGCAAGCTGCTGTAGCACGCAGATGCATGCCCTAGAAGCTGCTGTAGCACGCATATGCATGCCCTAGAAGCTGCTGTAGCACGCAGATGCATTTCCTAGAAGCTGTTGTAGCACGAAGAACCATGCCATAGACACTGCTAAGGAGCCAGATCCATGCCCTAGAATTTGCTGTAGCATGCAGATACATGCCCTAGACGCTGCTGTAGCTCGCAGATCCATGCCCTAGACGCTGCTGTAGCACGCAGATCCATGGCCTAGAAGCGGATGTAGCACGCAGACCCATGCCCTAGAAGCTGCGGTAGCTCGCAGATCCATGCCCTAGACGCGGCTTTAGGATGCAGATTCATGCCCTAGAAGCTGATGTAGCACACAGGTCCATTCCCTGGAAGATGTTGTAGCATGCAGATCCATGCCCTGGAAGATGCTGCAGGAAGCAGATCCATGCCCTAGAAGCTGCTGTAGCACGCAGATCCATTCCCTGCAAGCTGCTGTAGCACGCAGATCCATTCCCTGAAAGCTGCTGTAGCACGTAGATCCATGCCCTAGACGCTGCTGTAGCACGCAGATCCATGCCCTAGACGCTGCTGCAGCATGCAGATGCATGCCCTAGAAACTGCTGTAGCACGCAGATCCATGTCCAGGGAGCTGCTGTAGCACGCAGATACATGCCCTTGAAGCTCATCCAGCACGCAGATCCATGCCCTAGAACTGCTGTACCACACAGATCCATGCCCTAGAAGCTGCTGTAGCACGCAGATGCATGCCCTAGAAGCTGCTGTAGCACACAGATGCATGCCCCAGAAGCTGCTGTAGCACACAGATCCATGCCCTAGAAGCTGCTGTAGCAAGCAGATCCATGCCCTAGAAGCTGCTGTACCACGCAGATGCATGCCCTTAAGCTGCAGTAGCACGCAGATCCATGCCCTAGACGCTGCTTTACGACTCAAATCCATTCCCTGCAAGCTGCTGTAGCACGCAGATCCATTCCCAGCAAGCTGCTATAGTACGCAGATCCATACCCTAGAAGCTGCTGTAGCATGCAGATGCATGCCCTAGAAGCTGCTGTAGCACGCAGATTCATGCCCTAGAAGCTCATCCAGCATGCAGATCCATGCCCTAGAAGCTGCTGTACCACACAGATCCATGCCCTAGAAGCTGCTGTAGCACGCAGATGCATGCCCTAGAAGCTGCTGTAGCACACAGATCCATGCCCTAGAAGCTGCTGTACCATGCAGATTCATGCCCTAGAAGCTTCTGCACCTCAAAGATCCATGCCCTAGAAGCTGCTGTAGCACGCAGATGCATGCCCTAGAAGCTGCTGTAGCACACAGATCCATTCCCTAGAAGCTGCTGTACCATGCAGATCCATGCCCTAGAAGCTGCTGTAGCATGCAGATCCATGCCTTGGCAGATGCTGCAGGAAGCAGATCCATGTCCAGGGAGCTGCTGTAGCACGCAGATCCATTCCCTGGATGCTCATCCAGCACGCAGATCCATGCCCTAGACGCCACTGTAGCACGCAGATCCATGGCCTAGAAGCTGCTGTAGCACGCTGATCCACTCCCTAGACACTGCTTTAGGACGCAGATCCATTCCCTGCAAACTGCTGTGGCACGCAGATCCATGCCTTAGAAGCTGCTGTAGCATGCAGATCCATGCCCTAGAAGCTGCTGTAGAACGCAGATCCATTCCCTAGATTCTGCTATAGTACGCAGATCCAAGCTCTAGAAGCTGCTGTAGCACGCAGATCCATTCCCTAGCAGCTGCTGTAGCACGCAGATCCATGCCCTAGACGCTACTGTAGCACGCAGATCCATGGCCTAGAAGCTGCTGTAGCACGCAGATCCATTCCCTAGATGCTGCTTTAGGACGCAGATCGATTCCCTGCAAGCTGCTGTAGCACGCAGATCCATGCCCTTGAGGCTTCTCCAGCACGCAGATCCATGCCCTAGAAGTTGCTTTAGCACCGAGATCCTTGCCCTGGAGGATGCTGTACCACCCAGATCCATGTTCCAGAAGCTTCTGTACCACACAGATCCATGCCATGTAGCCTCCTCCAGCACCCAGATCCATGCCCCGGAAGAGGCTGTTGAACGCAGATCCTTGCCCTGGAAGCTGATGTACTATGGGGATCCATGCCCTGGAAGCAGCAGTAGCTGGCAGATCCATGCCCTGGAGGATACTGTAGCACCAAGATCCATGCCCTAGAATCTGCTGTAGCACGCAGATCCATGCCCTGGAATCTGCTGTAGTATTCAGATCCTTGCCTTGGAAGCTGATGTACTACGGAGATCCATGCCCTGGAAGCCACTGTAGCTCGCAGATCAATGCCCTAGAAGCTGCTGTAGCACGCAGATCCATGCCCTAGAAGATGCTGTAGCACACAGATCCATGCCCTAGAAGCTGCTGTAGCACACAGATCCATGTCCTGAAAGCTGCTGTAGCACACAGATCCATGCCCTGGAAGATGCTGTAGCGGTCAGATCCATGGCCTTGAAGCGGCTGTTACACTCCGAAGCATATACCGGAAGCTGCTGTAGCACACAGATCCATGACCTTGAAGTTCATCCAGCACGCAGATGCATGCCCTAGAGGCAGCTTTAGGACACAGATACAAGCCCTGGGAGCTGCTGTAGCACGCAGATCCATGCCCTAGACGCTGCTTAAGGACGCAGATCCATTCCATGGGAGCTTCGATAGCACGCAGATCCATTCCCTGCAAGCTGCTGTAGCACACAGATCCATTCACTGCAGGCTGCTGTAGCACGCAGATGCATGCCCTAGAATTTGCTGTAGCACGCAGATGCATGCCCTAGACGCTGCTGTAGCTCGCAGATCCATGCCCTAGACGCTGCTGTAGCAGGCAGATCCATGGCCTAGAAGCGGATGTAGCACGCAGACCCATGCCCTAGAAGCTGCTGTAGCTCGCAGATCCATGCCCTAGACGCGGCTTTAGGATGCAGATTCATGCCCTAGAAGCTGAAGTAGCACACAGATCCATGCCCAGGAAGATGTTGTAGCATGCAGATCCATGCCCTGCAAGCTGCTGTAGCACACAGATCCAATCACTGCAAGCTGTTGTAGCATGCAGATGCATGCCCTAGAAGCTGCTGTAGCACGCAGATGAATGCCCTAGAAGCTGCTGTAGCACGCAGATGCATGCCCTAGAAGCTGTTGTAGGATGCAGAACCATGCCATAGGCACTGCTTAAGGAGCCAGATACATGCCCTAGAATTTGCTGTAGCACGCAGACCCATGCCCCAGAAGCTGCTGTAGCTCGCAGATCCATGCCCTAGAAGCTGATGTAGCACACAGATCCATGCCCTGGAAGATGTTGTAGCATGCAGATCCATGCCCTGGAAGAGGCTGCAGGAAGCAGATCCATGCCCTTCAAGATGCTGTAGCACGCAGATCAATGCCCTAGAAGCTGCTGTAGCATGCAGATCCATGCCCTAGAAGCTGCTGTAGCACGCAGATCCATGCCCTAGAAGCTGCCGTAGCACGCAGATCCATGCCCTAGAAGCTGCTGTACCACGCAGATCCATGCCCTAGGAGCTGCAGTAGCACGCAGATCCATGCCCTAGATACTGCTGTAGCACGCAGATCCATTCCCTGCAAGCTGCTGTAGCACGCAGATCCATTCCCTGAAAGTTGCTGTAGCACGTAGATCCATGCCCTAGACGCTGCTGTAGCACGCAGATCCATGCCCTAGACGCTGCTGCAGCATGCAGATCCATCCCCTAGAAGCTGCTGTAGCACGCAGATCCATGTCCAGGGAGCTGCTGCAGCACGCAGATCCATGCTTGAAGATCATCCAGCACGCAGATCCATGCCCTAGAAGCTGCTGTAGCACACAGATCCATGCCCTAGAAGCTGCTGTAGCACGCAAATGTATGCCCTAGAAGCTGCTGTAGCACACAGATGCATGCCCTAGAAGCTGCTGTAGCACACAGATCCATGCCCTAGAAGCTGCTGTAGCACGCAGATCCATGCCCTGGAAGATGCTGCAGGAAGCAGATCCATGTCCAGGCAACTGCTGTAGCACGCAGATCCATGCCCTTGATGCTCATCCAGCACGCTGATCCATGCCCTAGAAGCTGCTGTAGCTCGCAGATCCATGCCCTAGACGCTGCTGTAGCACACAGATCCATGGCCTAGAAGCTGCTGTAGCATGCAGATGCATGGCCTAGAAGCTGCAGTAGCACGCAGATCCATGCCCTAGACGCTGCTTTAGGACTCAAACCCAATCCCTGCAAGCTGCTGTAGCACGCAGATCCATTCCCTGCAAGCTGCTATAGTACGCAGATCCAAGCTCTAGATGCTACTGTAGCACGCAGATCCATGCCCTAGAAGCTGCTGTACCATGCAGATCCATTCCCTGAAAGTTGCTGTAGCTCGTAGATCCATGCCCTAGAAGCTGCTGTAGCACGCAGATGCATGCCCTAGAAGCTGCTGCACCACAAAGATCCATGTCCAGGGAGCTGCTGTAGCACGCAGATCCATGCTTGAAGCTCATCCAGCACGCAGATCCATGCCCTAGAAGCTGCTGTACCACACAGATCCATGCCCTAGAAGCTGCTGTAGCACGCAAATGCATGCCCTAGAAGCTGCTGTAGCACACAGATGCATGCCCTAGAAGCTGCTGTAGCACACAGATCCATGCCCTGGAAGATGCTGCAGGAAGCAGATCCATGTCCAGGCAACTGCTGTAGCACGCAGATCCATGCCCTTGATGCTCATCCAGCACGCTGATCCATGCCCTAGAAGCTGCTGTAGCTCGCAGATCCATGCCCTAGACGCTGCTGTAGCACACAGATCCATGGCCTAGAAGCTGCTGTAGCATGCAGATGCATGGCCTAGAAGGTGCAGTAGCACGCAGATCCATGCCCTAGAAGCTGCTGTAGCACACAGATCCATGCCCTGGAAGATGCTGTAGCGGTCAGATTCCTGGCCTTGAAGCGGCTGTAACACTCCGATGCATATACTGGAAGCTACTGTAGCACACAGATCCATGACCTTGAAGTTCATCCAGCACGCAGATCCATGCCCTAGACGCAGCTTTAGGACACAGATCCAAGCCCTGGGAGCTGCTGGAGCATGCAGATCCATGCCCTAGACGCTGCTTAAGGACGCAGATCCATTCCATGGGAGCTTCGATAGCACGCAGATCCATTCCCTGCAAGCTGCTGTAGCACACAGATCCATTCACTGCAAGCTGCTGTAGCACGCAGATGCATGCCCTAGAAGCTGCTGTAGCACGCAGATGCATGCCCTAGAAGCTGCTGTAGCACGCAGATGCATGCCCTAGAAGCTGCTGTAGCACGAGAGATCCATTCCCTGCAAGCTGCTGTAGCTCGCAGATCCATTCCCTGAAAGTTGCTATAGCACGTAGATCCATGCCCTAGACGCTGCTGTAGAACGCAGATCCATGCCCTAGACGCTGCTGCAGCATGCAGATCCATGCCCTAGAAGCTGCTGTAGCACGCAGATAGATGTCCAGGGAGCTGCTGTAGCACGCAGATCCATGCCCTTGAAGCTCATCCAGCACGCAGATGCATGCCCTAGAAGCTGCTGTAGCACGCAGATGCATGCCCTAGAAGCTGCTGTAGCACGAGAGATCCATTCCCTGCAAGCTGCTGTAGCTCGCAGATCCATTCCCTGAAAGTTGCTGTAGCACGTAGATCCATGCCCTAGACGCTGCTGTAGAACGCAGATCCATGCCCTAGAAGCTGCTGTAGCACACAGATGCATGCCATAGAAGCTGCTGTAGCACACAGATCCACGCCCTAGAAGCTGATGTAGCACGCAGATCCATGCCCTGGAAGATGCTGCAGGAAGCAGATCCATGTCCAGGCAACTGCTGTAGCACGCAGATCCATGCCCTTGATGCTCATCCAGCACGCAGATCCATGCCCTAGAAGCTGCTGTAGCACGCAGATCCATGCCCTAGACGCTGCTGTAGCTCGCAGATCCATGCCCTAGACGCTGCTTTAGGACTCAAATCCATTCCCTGCAAGCTGCTGTAGCACGCAGATCCATTCCCTGCAAGCTGCTATAGTACGCAGATCCATGCCCTAGAAGCTGCAGTAGCACGCAGATCCATGCGCTAGATGCTGCTTTAGGACTCAAATCCAATCCCTGCAAGCTGCTGTAGCACGCAGATCCATTCCCTGCAAGCTGCTATAGTACGCAGATCCAAGCTCTAGATGCTACTGTAGCACGCAGATCCATGCCCTAGAAGCTGCTGTACCACGCAGATCCATTCCCTGAAAGTTGCTGTAGCTCGTAGATCCATGCCCTAGAAGCTGCTGTAGCACGCAGAAGCATGCCCTAGAAGCTGCTGTAGCACGCAGATGCATGCCCTAGAAGCTGCTGTACCACAAAGATCCATGCACTAGAAGCTGCTGTAGCACGCAGATCCATGCCCTAGAAGCTGCTGTAGCACGTAGATCCATGCCCTAGAAGCTGCTGTACCTCACAGATCCATGCCCTAGAAGCTGCTGTAGCACGCAGATCCATGCACTAGAAGCTGCTGTAGCACGCAGATCCATGCCCTAGAAGATGCTGTAGCACGCAGATGCATGCCCTAGAAGCTGCTGTAGCACACAGATCCATGCCCTAGAAGCTGCTGTAGCACACAGATCCATGCCCTGGAAGATGCTGTAGCGGTCAGATTCCTGGCCTTGAAGCGGCTGTAACACTCCGATGCATATACTGGAAGCTACTGTAGCACACAGATCCATGACCTTGAAGTTCATCCAGCACGCAGATCCATGCCCTAGACGCAGCTTTAGGACACAGCTCCAAGCCCTGGGAGCTGCTGGAGCAAGCAGATCCATGCCCTAGACGCTGCTTAAGGATGCAGATCCATTCCATGGGAGCTTCGATAGCACGCAGATCCATTCCCTGCAAGCTGCTGTAGCACACAGATCCATTCACTGCAAGCTGCTGTAGCACGCAGATGCATGCCCTAGAAGCTGCTGTAGCACGCAGATGCATGCCCTAGAAGCTGCTGTAGCACGCAGATGCATGCCCTAGAAGCTGCTGTAGCACGAGAGATCCATTCCCTGCAAGCTGCTGTAGCTCGCAGATCCATTCCCTGAAAGTTGCTGTAGCACGTAGATCCATGCCCTAGACGCTGCTGTAGAACGCAGATCCATGCCCTAGACGCTGCTGCAGCATGCAGATCCATGCCCTAGAAGCTGCTGTAGCACGCAGATCCATGTCCAGGGAGCTGCTGTAGCACGCAGATCCATGCCCTTGAAGCTCATCCAGCACGCAGATGCATGCCCTAGAAGCTGCTGTAGCACGCAGATGCATGCCCTAGAAGCTGCTGTAGCACGAGAGATCCATTCCCTGCAAGCTGCTGTAGCTCGCAGATCCATTCCCTGAAAGTTGCTGTAGCACGTAGATCCAAGCCCTAGACGCTGCTGTAGCACACAGATGCATGCCATAGAAGCTGCTGTAGCACACAGATCCACGCCCTAGAAGCTGCTGTAGCACGCAGATCCATGCCCTGGAAGATGCTGCAGGAAGCAGATCCATGTCCAGGCAACTGCTGTAGCACGCAGATCCATGCCCTTGATGCTCATCCAGCACGCAGATCCATGCCCTAGAAGCTGCTGTAGCACGCAGATCCATGCCCTAGACGCTGCTGTAGCTCGCAGATCCATGCCCTAGACGCTGCTTTAGGACTCAAATCCATTCCCTGCAAGCTGCTGTAGCACGCAGATCCATTCCCTGCAAGCTGCTATAGTACGCAGATTCATGCCCTAGAAGCTGCAGTAGCACGCAGATCCATGCACTAGATGCTGCTTTAGGACTCAAATCCAATCCCTGCAAGCTGCTGTAGCACGCAGATCCATTCCCTGCAAGCTGCTATAGTACACAGATCCAAGCTCTTGATGCTACTGTAGCACGCAGATCCATGCCCTAGAAGCTGCTGTACCACGCAGATCCATTCCCTGAAAGTTGCTGTAGCTCGTAGATCCATGCCCTAGAAGCTGCTGTAGCACGCAGAAGCATGCCCTAGAAGCTGCTGTAGCACGCAGATGCATGCCCTAGAAGCTGCTGTACCACAAAGATCCATGCCCTAGAAGCTGCTGTAGCACACAGATCCATGCCCTAGAAGCTGCTGTACCTCACAGATACATGCCCTAGAAGCTGCTGTAGCACGCAGATCCATGCACTAGAAGCTGCTGTAGCACGCAGATCCATGCCCTAGAAGCTGCTGTAGCACGCAGATGCATGCCCTAGAAGCTGCTGTAGCACACAGATCCATGCCCTAGAAGCTGCTGTAGCATGCAGATCCATGCCCTGGAAGATGCTGCAGGAAGCAGATCCATGTCCAGGGATCTGCTGTAGCACGCAGATCCATGCCCTTGATGCTCATCCAGCACGCTGATCCATGCCCTAGAAGCTGCTGTAGCACACAGACCCATGGCCTAGAAGCTGCTGTAGCACGCAGATCCATGCCCTAGACGCTACTGTAGCACGCAGATCCATGGCCTAGAAGCTGCTGTAGCACGCAGATCCATTCCCTAGACGCTGCTTTAGGACGCAGATCCATTCCCTGCAAACTACTGTAGCATGCAGATCCATTCCCTGCAAACTCCTGTAGCACACAGATCCATGGCCTAGAAGTTGCTGTAGAACGCAGATCCATTCCCTGCCAGCTGCTATAGTACGCAGATCCATGCTCTAGAAGCTGCTGTAGCACGCAGATCCATGTCCTAGAAGCTGCTGTAGCACGCAGATCCATGCCCTAGACACTGCTGTAGCACGCAGATCCATTCCCTAGATGCTGCTGTAGCACGCAGATCCATTCCCTGCAAGCTGCTATAGTACGCAGATCCATGCTCTAGACGCTGCTGTAGCACGCAGATCCATGCCCTTGAAGCTGCTGTAGCACGCAGATCCATTCCCTGCAAGCTGCTGTCGCACGCAGATCCATGCGCTTGAGGCTTCCCCAGCACGCAGATCCATGCCCTAGAAGTTGCTTTAGCACCGAGATCCATGCCCTGGAGGATGCTGTACCACCCAGATCCATGTTCCAGAAGCTTCTGTACCACACAGATCCATGCCATGTAGCCTCCTCCAGCACCCAGATCCATGCACTGGAAGAGGCAGTTGAACGCAGATCCTTGCCCTGGAAGCTGATGTACTATGGGGATCCATGCCCTGGAAGCCGCAGTAGCTGGCAGATCCATGCCCTGGAGGATGCTGTAGCACCAAGACCCATGCCCTAGAATCTGCTGTAGCACGCACATCCATGCCCTGGAATCTGCTGTAGTATTCAGATCCTTGCCTTGGAAGCTGATGTACTACGGAGATCCATGCCCTGGAAGCAGCAGTAGCTGGCAGATCCATGCCCTGGAGGATGCTGTAGCACCAAGATCCATGCCCTAGAAGCTGCTGTAGCACGCAGATCCATGCCCTGGAATCTGCTGTAGTATTCAGATCCTTGCCTTGGAAGCTGATGTACTACGGAGATCCATGCCCTGGAAGCCACTGTAGCTCGCAGATCAATGCCCTAGAAGCTGCTGTAGCACGCAGATCCATGGCCTAGAAGATGCTGTAGCACGCAGATCTATGCCCTAGAAGCTGCTGTAGCACACAGATCCATGTCGTGGAAGCTGCTGTAGCACACAGATCCATGCCCTGGAAGATGCTGTAGCGGTCAGATTCCTGGCCTTGAAGCGGCTGTAACACTCCGATGCATATACTGGAAGCTACTGTAGCACACAGATCCATGACCTTGAAGTTCATCCAGCACGCAGATCCATGCCCTAGACGCAGCTTTAGGACACAGATCCAAGCCCTGGGAGCTGCTGGAGCATGCAGATCCATGCCCTAGACGCTGCTTAAGGACGCAGATCCATTCCATGGGAGCTTCGATAGCACGCAGATGCATGCCCTAGAAGCTGCTGTAGCACGTAGATGCATGCCCTAGAAGCTGCTGTAGCACGCAGATGCATGCCCTAGAAGCTGTTGTAGCACGCAGAACCATGCCATAGACACTGCTTAAGGAGCCAGATCCATGCCCTAGAATTTGCTGTAGCACGCACATACATGCCCTAGACGCTGCTGTAGCTCGCAAATCCATGCCCTAGACGCTGCTGTAGCACGCAGATCCATGCCCTAGAAGCTGCTATAGCTCGCAGATCCATGCCCTAGAGGCGGCTTTAGGATGCAGATTCATGCCCTAGAAGCTGATGTAGCACACAGATCCATGCCCTGGAAGATGTTGTAGCATGCAGATCCATGCCCTAGAAGATGCTGCAGGAAGCAGATCCATGCCCTTGAAGATGCTGTAGCACGCAGATCAATGCCCTAGAAGCTGCTGTAGCATGCAGATCCATGACCTAGAAGCTGCTGTAGCACGCAGATCCATGCCCTAGAAGCTGCTGTAGCACGCAGATCCATGCCCTGGAAGCTTCTGTAGCATGCAGATCCATGCCCTAGAAGCTGCAGTAGCACGCAGATCCATGCCCTAGAAGCTGCTGTAGCACGAGAGATCCATTCCCTGCAAGCTGCTGTAGCTCGCAGATCCATTCCCTGAAAGTTGCTGTAGCACGTAGATCCATGCCCTAGACACTGCTGTAGAACGCAGATCCATGCCCTAGACGCTGCTTCAGCATGCAGATCCATGCCCTAGAAGCTGCTGTAGCACGCAGATCCATGTCCAGGGAGCTGCTGTAGCACGCAGATCCATGCCCTTGAAGCTCATCCAGCACGCAGATCCATGCCCAAGAAGCTGCTGTACCACACAGATCCATGCACTAGAAGCTGCTGTAGCACGCAGATCCATGCCCTAGAAGCTGCTGTAGCACGCAGATCCATGCCCTGCAAGATGCTGCAGGAAGCAGATCCATGTCCAGGCAACTGCTGTAGCACGCAGATCCATGCCCTTGATGCTCATCCAGCACGCAGATCCATGGCCTAGAAGCTGCTGTAGCACGCAGATCCATGCCCTAGACGCTGCTGTAGCTCGCAGATCCATGCCCTAGACGCTGCTGTAGCACGCAGATCCATGGCATAGAAGCTGCTGTAGCATGCAGATCCATGCCCTAGACGTCGCTTTAGGACTCAGATCCATTCCCTGCAAGCTGCTGTAGCACGCAGATCCATTCCCTGCAAGCTGCTACAGTACGCAGATCCATGCCCTAAAAGCTGCTGTAGCATGCAGATGCATGCCCTAGAAGCTGCAGTAGCACGCAGATCCATGCCCTAGGCGCTGCTTTACGACTCAAATCCATTTCCTGCAAGCTGCTGTAGCACGCAGATCCATGCTCTAGACGCTGCTGTACCACGCAGATCCATTCCCTGAAAGTTCCTGTAGCTTGTAGATCCATGCCCTAGAAGCTGCTGTAGCACGCAGATCCATGCCCTTGAAGCTCATCCAGCATGCAGATCCATGCCCTAGAAGCTGCTGTACCACACAGATCCATGCCCTAGAAGCTGCTGTACCTCACAGATCCATGCCCTAGAAGCTGCTGTAGCACGCAGATGCATGCCCTAGAAGCTGCTGTAGCACACAGATCCATGCCCTAGAAGATGCTGTAGCATGCAGATCCATGCCCTGGTAGATGCTGCAGGAAGCAGATCCATGTCCAGGGAGCTGCTGTAGCATGCAGATCCATGCCCTTGATGCTCATCCAGCACGCAGATCCATGGCCTAGAAGCTGCTGTAGCACGCAGACCCATGCCCTAGACGCTGCTGTAGCACACAGATCCATGACCTAGACGCTACTGTAGCACGCAGATCCATTCCCTAGAAGCTGCTTTAGGACGCAGATCCATTCCCTGCAAGCTACTGTAGCATGCAGATCCATTCCCTGCAAACTGCTGTAGCACGCAGATCCATGCCCTAGAAGCTGCTGTAGAACGCAGATCCATTCCTTGCAAGCTGCTATAGTACGCGGATCCATGCTCTAGACGCTGCTGTAGCACGCAGATCCATGGCCTAGAAGCTGCTGTAGCACGCAGATCCATTCCCTGCAAGCTGCTGTAGCATGCAGATCCATGCCCTTGAGGCTTCTCCAGCACGCAGATCCATGCCCTAGAAGTTGCTTTACCACCGAGATCCATGCCCTGGAGGATGCTGTACCACCCAGATCCATGTTCCAGAAGCTTCTGTACCACACAGATCCATGCCATGTAGCCTCCTCCAGCACCCAGATCCATGCCCTGGAAGAGGCTGTTGAACGCAGATCCTTGCCCTAGAAGCTGATGTACTACGGGGATCCATGCCCTGGAAGCCGCAGTAGCTGGCAGATCCATGCCCTGGAGGATGCTGTAGCATCAAGATCCATGCCCTAGAATCTGCTGTAGCACGCTGATCCATGCCCTGGAATCTGCTGTAGTATGCAGATCCTTGCCTTGGAAGCTGATGTACTACGGAGATCCATGCCCTGGAAGCCACTGTAGCTCGCAGATCAATGCCCTAGAAGCTGCTGTAGCACACAGATCCATGCCCTTCAGGCTCCTCCAGCATGCAGAATCATGCGCTAGATGCTGCTGTAGCACGCAGATTAATGCCCTAGAAGTTGCTGTAGCACCCAGAACCATGCCCTGGAAGATGCGACAGCACGCAAATCCATGCCCAGGAAGCAGTTGTAGCTCGCAGATCAATGCCCTGGAAGATGCTGCAGGAAGCAGATCCATGTCCAGGGAGCTGCTGTAGCACGCAGATCCATGCCCTTGATGCTCATCCAGCACGCAGATCCATGGCCTAGAAGCTGCTGTAGCACGCAGATCCATTCCCTAGAAGCTGCTTTAGGACGCAGATCCATTCCCTGCAAGCTACTGTAGCATGCAGATCCATTCCCTGCAAACTGCTGTAGCACGCAGATCCATGGCCTAGAAGCTGCTGTAGCACGCAGATCCATTCCCTAGAAGCTGCTTTAGGACGCAGATCCATTCCCTGCAAGCTACTGTAGCATGCAGATCCATTCCCTGCAAACTGCTGTAGCACGCAGATCCATGCCCTAGAAGCTGCTGTAGCATGCAGATCCATGCCCTAGAAGCTGCTGTAGAACGCAGATCCATTCCCTGCAAGCTGCTATAGTACGCAGATCCATGCTCTAGAAGCTGCTGTAGCATGCAAATCCATAGCCTAGAATCTGCTGTAGCACGCAGACCCATGCCCTAGACACCACTGTAGCACGCAGATCCATGGCCTAGAAGATGCTGTAGCACGCAGATCCATTCCCTAGACGCTGCTTTAGGACGCAGATCCATTCCCTGTAAGCCACTGTAGCATGCAGATCCATTCCCTGCAAACTGCTGTAGCACGCAGATCCATGCCCTAGAAGCTGCTGTAGAACGCAGATCCATTCCCTGCAAGCTGCTATAGTACGCAGATCCATGCTCTAGACGCTGCTGTAGCACGCAGATCCATGGCCTAGAAGCTGCTGTAGCACGCAGATCCATGCCCTAGAAGCTGCTGTAGCATGCAGATCCATGCCCTCGAAGATGCTGCAGGAAGCAGATCCATGTCCAGGGAGCTGCTGTAGCACGCAGATCCATGCCCTTGATGCTCATCCAGCATGCAGATCCATGGCCTAGAAGCTGCTGTAGCACGCAGACCCATGCCCTAGACGCTGCTGTAGCACGCAGATCCATGCCCTAGACGCTACTGTAGCACGCAGATCCATGGCCTAGAAGCTGCTGTAGCACGCAGATCCATTCCCTAGAAGCTGCTTTAGGATGCAGATCCATTCCCTGCAAGCTACTGTAGCATGCAGATCCATTCCCTGCAAACTGCTGTAGCACGCAGATCCATGGCCTAGAAGCTGCTGTAGCATGCAGATCCATGCCCTAGAAGCTGCTGTAGAATGCAGATCCATTCCCTGCAAGCTGCTATAGTACGCAGATCCATGCTCTAGAAGCTGCTGTAGCACGCAAATCCATAGCCTAGAATCTGCTGTAGCACGCAGATCCATGCCCTAGACGCTACTGTAGCACGCAGATCCATGGCCTAGAAGCTGCTGTAGCACGCAGATCCATTCCCTAGAAGCTGCTTTAGGACGCAGATCCATTCCCTGCAAGCTACTGTAGCATGCAGATCCATTCCCTGCAAACTGCTGTAGCACGCAGATCCATGCCCTAGAAGCTGCTGTAGCACGCAGATCCATGCCCTTGAGGCTTCTCCAGCACGCAGATCCACGCCCTAGAAGTTGCTTTAGCACCGAGATCCATGCCCTGGAGGATGCTGTAGCACCCAGATCCATATTCCAGAAGCTTCTGTACCACACAGATCCATGCCATGTAGCCTCCTCCAGCACCCAGATCCATGCCCTGGAAGAGGCTGTTGAACGCAGATCCTTGCCCTGGAAGCTGATGTACTATGGGGATCTATGCCCTGGAAGCCGCAGTAGCTGGCAGATCCATGCCCTGGAGGATGCTGTAGCACCAAGATCCATGCCCTAGAATCTGCTGTAGCACGCACATCCATGCCCTGGAATCCGCTGTAGTATTCAGATCCTTGCCTTGGAAGCTGATGTACTACGGAGATCCATGCTCTGGAAGCCACTGTAGCTCGCAGATCAATGCCCTAGAAGCTGCTGTAGCACGCAGATCCATGCCCTTCAGGCTCCTCCAGCATGCAGAATCATGCGCTAGATGCTGCTGTAGCACGCAGATCCATGCCCTAGAAACTGCTGTAGCACACAGATCCATGCCCTAGAAACTGCTGTAGCACACAGACTCATGACCTAGAAGCTGCTGTAGCACGCAGATCAATGCCCTAGAAGTTGCTGTAGCACCCAGAACCATGCCCTGGAAGATGCGACAGCACGCAAATCCATGCCCAGGAAGCAGTTGTAGCTCGCAAATCCATGCCCTAGAAGCTGTTGTAGCACACAGATCCATGCCCTAGAAGCTGCTGTAGTACGGAGATCCATGCCCTAGACGCTGCTGTATTACGGAGATCCATGTCCTAGAAGCTGCTGTAGTACGGAGATCCATGACCTAGACGCTGCTTTAGTACGGAGATCCATACCCTGGAAGCTGCTGTAGAATGCAGATCCATGCCCTAGGCGTTGCTGTAGCTCACAGATCCATGCCCTAGAAGCTGCTGTAGCACGCAGATGCATGCCCTAGAAGCTGCTGTAGCACGCAGATCCATGCCCTTGAAGCTCATCCAGCATGCAGATCCATGCCCTAGAAGCTGCTGTAGCATGCAGATGCATGCCCTAGAATCTGCAGTAGCACGCAGATCCATGCCCTAGACGCTGCTTTAGGACTCAAATCCATTCCCTGCAAGCTGCTGTAGCACGCAGATCCATGCTCTAGACGCTGCTGTACCACGCAGATCCATTCCCTGAAAGTTGCTGTAGCTCGTAGATCCATGCCCTAGAAGCTGCTGTAGCACGCAGATGCATGCCCTAGAAGCTGCTGTAGCACGCAGATGCATGCCCTAGAAGCTGCTGTAGCACGCAGATCCATGCCCTTGAAGCTCATCCAGCATGCAGATCCATGCCCTAGAAGCTGCTGTACCACACAGATCCATGCCCTAGAAGCTGCTGTACCTCACAGATCCATGCCCTAGAAGCTGCTGTAGCACGCAGATGCATGCCCTAGAAGCTGCTGTAGCACACAGATCCATGCCCTAGAATCTGCTGTAGCATGCAGATCCATGCCCTCGAAGATGCTGCAGGAAGCAGATCCATGTCCAGGGAGCTGCTGTAGCACGCAGATCCATGCCCTTGATGCTCATCCAGCACGCAGATCCATGGCCTAGAAGCTGCTGTAGCACGCAGACCCATGCCCTAGACGCTGCTGTAGCACGCAGATCCATGGCCTAGAAGCTGCTGTAGCACGCAGAATCATTCCCTAGATGCTGCTTTAGGACGCAGATCCATTCCCTGCAAGCTACTGTATCATGCAGATCCATTCCCTGCAAACTGCTGCAGCACGCAGATCCATGCCCTAGAAGCTGCTGTAGCATGCAGATCCATGCCCTAGAAGCTGCTGTAGAACGCCGATCCATTCCCTGCAAGCTGCTATAGTACGCAGATCCATGCTCTAGAAGCTGCTGTAGCACGCAAATCCATGCCCTAGAAGCTGCTGTAGCATGCAGATCCATGCCCTAGACGCTACTGTAGCACACAGATCCATGGCCTAGAAGCTGCTGTAGCACGCAGATCCATTCCCTAGAAGCTGCTTTAGGACGCAGATCCATTCCCTGCAAGCTACTGTAGCATGCAGATCCATTCCCTGCAAACTGCTGTAGCACGCAGATCCATGCCCTAGAAGCTGCTGTAGAACGCAGATCCATTCCCTGCAAGCTGCTATAGTACGCAGATCCATGCTCTAGACGCTGCTGTAGCACGCAGATCCATGGCCTAGAAGCTGCTGTAGCACGCAGATCCATTCCCTGCAAGCTGCTGTAGCATGCAGATCCATGCCCTTGAGGTTTCTCCAGCACGCAGATCCATGCCCTAGAAGTTGCTTTACCACTGAGATCCATGCCCTGGAGGATGCTGTACCACCCAGATCCATGTTCCAGAAGCTTCTGTACCACACAGATCCATGCCATGTAGCCTCCTCCAGCACCCAGATCCATGCCCTGGAAGAGGCTGTTGAACGCAGATCCTTGCCCTGGAAGCTGATGTACTATGGGGATCCATGCCCTGGAAGCCGCAGTAGCTGGCAGATCCATGCCCTGGAGGATGCTGTAGCACCAAGATCCATGCCCTAGAATCTGCTGTAGCACGCACATCCATGCCCTGGAATCCGCTGTAGTATTCAGATCCTTGCCTTGGAAGCTGATGTACTACAGAGATCCATGCCCTGGAAGCCACTGTAGCTCGCAGATCAATGCCCTAGCAGCTGCTGTAGCACGCAGATCCATGCCCTTCAGGCTCCTCCAGCATGCAGAATCATGCGCTAGATGCTGCTGTAGCACACAGACCCATGACCTAGAAGCTGCTGTAGCACGCAGATCCATGCCCTGGAGGATGCTGTAGCACGCAGATCAATGCCCTAGAAGTTGCTGTAGCACCCAGAACCATGCCCTGGAAGATGCGACAGCACGCAAATCCATGCCCAGGAAGCAGTTGTAGCTCGCAAATCCATGCCCTAGAAGCTGTTGTAGCACACAGATCCATGCCCTAGAAGCTGCTGTAGTACGGAGATCCATGCCCTAGACGCTGCTGTAGTACGGAGATCCATGTCCTAGAAGCTGCTGTAGTACGGAGATCCATGCCCTAGACGCTGCTGTAGTACGGAGATCCATGTCCTAGAAGCTGCTGTAGTACGGAGATCCATGACCTAGACGCTGCTGTAGTACGGAGGTCCATACCCTGGAAGCTGCTGTAGAATGCAGATCCATGCCCTAGGCGTTGCTGTAGCTCGCAGATCCACGCCCTAGGCGTTGCTGTAGCACGCAGGTCGATTCCTTTGAGGCTCCTCCGGCACCCAGATTCATGCCCTGGAATGTGCTGTAGCACGCAGATCCATGTCTTTGAGGCTCCTCCAGCACGCAAATCCATGCCCTTGGAGCTGCTGTAGCACGCAGATCCATGCCCAGGGAGCAGCTGTAGTACGCAGATCCATGACCTAGAAGCTGCTGTAGCATGCAGATCCATGCCCTGGGAGATGCTGTAGCACACAGATCCATGCCTGGAAGCTCCTCCAGCACAAAGATCGATGTGGTTGATGGCCTACCTACCCACTGCTGCACATGGTGTTCCAGCCAGGGTCCACAGTCACTGGGGTCCTCCATCTCCCACTCTCCGTAAGCTGTCCCAGGGCTTCTTCCGGGTGAATCCCCACACGCCCAGATCGCGTTAGCCTAGACATTTTCTGGACTTGCGTGATATCCCGCTGGTGGCCCAGATAATTGGACGGGGTGGGGTGTGGGGGACATTCCGTCAGGGTTCCATCTGCATCCCATCAACGGGATGCAAAATAGCTTCAAGCTGGCCACTGCATTGTCACCCCTCTCTCCATTACAACCTCCACAAGAAGGGCAACAGGCAAATCCTGTCATTCCTGATTAAATGCTGGATTAAACTAAAATTTTGAAAGATAATTGTGATTATCTTTGACCTGGAAACTAAAACAGTGAGGAAAATTTGTAATTTCTTTGAAACGCCTTGTGGAATTTGCAATTATTTTTAAGCATATCTCAAAATGTCTGCTAAGTGTTGGTATCAATTGTAAAAGGATCAGTTTTAATTTTCTTGAATAAGAAGAATTACTGGCCCCTGTGATCTGGCGACCCTTGGCCTGCCAGCTATACCAACAGGAAGAAAGTTAAGATACAGAGGCCATGTGGCTGGCAGACATAAAAGGGTAGTTGCCAGAAAAGGTAGATCTGTGGACAGAAGGTGATCAGCACACAGATGCAGACACAAAGAGAAAGTAGACAAGAGACAGAAAGGGGAACGCAGAATTTCTGTGAGGAGAAGCCAACAAAGCTCTCTACAGGATGGTTAATTTTCAGCTTGGAACGAAGAAGAAAAATAGAATTCCGGACGCTCCTGGGGAAGCTATGTACCAGTGAGCTAAAAGGGACTGAATCCTAAGAACTGGTACGAATAGCTCAGGTGTGTGAAACAGCTGAAAGTTTGTATCAGAGGATCAGATCATAGATTTGGTGTTGTTGAAAAGGAACTTTAGAAAGCTATGCCATCAAAAGTGGCACGGTCCAAATGAGAGAGGCACGTGTCATATCGGTGGTAACCGCATCTGGGGACCTCAGCAGAATACACCTGCTGGTGAATCTGGCTCAAGGGCCAAATCAATTTAGTTGGAAAGACTGTGAGATTTCTCATGGTGCCACATTTGTGCAGGGAGTGGCGTGGGTGCTTGTGGTTTTGTAAGACGTATCTCTGTTGTATCAACTAATTTTATTTGAAGTATGATTTTACTATTCATGTTTAATTTATGTTTGCTCTGATTCGTGTTAAAGTAAACGTTACAAAAAATGAAACCTTGTTGGTAACTTCTTCATTTGGAGGTCATTTGGTAAATTTGGTTATTTTGCTTTACAGTTTCCCCCAAGGAGATCATAACACAGTGATATATCTTTAAAGTGTGGTCACTGTTATCATGTAGGGAAATGCAGCAGCAAGTTTGTGCACAGCAAGATCCTACAAGCCTCCGTGAGATAAATAGCCAGAAAAGAGGATGTATAGTGATGTTGACTGAAGAAAACGGTTTGTCGAGGATATCAGGAAGAACTCTGCTGGATCTTTGAATAATCCCATGAGATCTTTCATGTTTAATAACTGTTCCAAAGGATACAAAATGAAAGAATGAAATCATACCTTGCACCACTCAGGCCAGCTGTTTCAGATAATCTTTATTTGAAATTTATAGTATAATTTTAAAAAGAAATGGTGGAGGTTTTTCTGCACTATGGGCAGAAAACTAACAGTTGCTGCACAGAAAACTTGCTGTGGATAACATTATGGTTCTAAGGCAGCTCTCATATTGACCGACAGGAGGATCACCCTCATATGAATTGTATTACACTGATATATGAAGAACTAGTCAGTAAAGGATACAGTCCAGGTTGTGTTTCTGTGTGAGCTTGGAGCTGTCAATCAACCCACTGCCCCAGAATACCCTGCCAGATCATAAAATTGAGGCTCCATCTGCCCTCTCAGGTAGATGTAAAATATCTCACAGCATTAAGGAAGCCAGGGGCCTTCAGCCTAATGTTTATCCATCAACCAAGATCAGCAAAGAAATAGTTTAAGTGAGTGGGCAAAGGCCTGGCAAGGAGCATAATGAGGGTAAATGTGAAATTATTCATTTTGGCAGGAAGAATAAAAAAGAACATATTCTGTAAATAGTGAGAGATTGCAAAGCTCAAAGGTTCAGAGGGATCTGGGTGTCCTAGTGCATGAATCACAAAAGGCCAGGTACAGCAAGTAATTGGGTAAGCTAACAGAATGTTATTGTTTATTGCGAGGAGAATTGATTACAAAGGTAGGGAGGTTATGCTTCAGTTGTACAGGACACGGCTAAGATCACATCTGGAGTACTGTGTACAGTGTTGGCTACCTCATCTAAGGAAGGATGTAAATGTAAAAAACAAAAGACTGCGGATGCAAAACAAAAACAGAATTACCTGGAAAAACTCAGCAGGTCTGGCAGCATCGGCGGAGAAGAAAAGAGTTTACGTTTCGAGTTCTGTCGAAGGGTCATGAGGACTCGAAACGTCAACTCTTTTCTTCTCCGCCGATGCTGCCAGACCTGCTGAGTTTTTCCAGGTAATTTTGTTTTTGTTAAGGATGTAAATGTATTAGAAGCAGTTCAGAGAAGATTTTCTAGACTAACACTAGGAATGAACGAGTTGTCTTATGAGGAAAGGTTGAACAGGTTAGCCTTGTATCCACTGGAGTTTAGAAGAGTAAGAGGTGACTTGATTAAAACCTTTAAGATCCTGAAGGGTCTTGACAGGGTGGATGTGGAGAGGATGTTTCCTCTTATGGGAGAATCTAGATCTAAGCATCATGGTTTAAAAATAAGGGGTTGCTCATCTAAGACAGAGATTAGGAGAATTTTTGTCTCTCAGAGGATTGTGAGTCTTTGGAACTCTCTTCCTCAAAAGATATTGGCAGCAGGGTCTTTGGATATTTTTTAGGCAGAGTTAGATAGATTCTTGATTAACAAGGGGGTGAAAGATTATTCGGGGTAGGTGGGAGGTTACATTCAGATCAGCCATGATCTTATTGAATGGTGGAGCAGGCTTGAAGGGCAGAGTGGCCTACTCCTGCTCTTAGTTCGTATGTATGTATGTAGATATGTATGTATTACCTCATGCTGTTTTTGCTGGTTAACTGTGTGCAAGTTGGCTGCTACAATTCCTATTACAACATTGACTACACTTCAAAAGTACTTAATTGGCTGTAAAGCGCTGTGGGTTATCCTGAGGGGTTAGAAGGCGTGAAATAAATGCAAGTTCTTTGTTTCTGCCTTTAGCTGAATTCAAGTGTACCGTTTATTGCCAGAACTAAAGGAATCAAGCACACATTGCTCAAGAGCTCAATTACAATAGAATTTTAACTGCAAAAAATACTTGCTGACACCTACTGATGTGTCAGCAGGTTTAAGCTGACTTGATCACATTTATTTTAAGTGTCACTAAAGCTGAATTAAATCCAATTTTATTAAGCTTGTCCTCACAACGCAGTTATGGAAAAAAGCCAGACTCTGATTATATATATTCAGCCACATTGACATATGACAGGACAAATTTAAAGTGGGAAACTATATCTGTTACAGCAAATGAACATTAAAAAAATGTTAACTTTCAAATGAGTTGGAAAGCAATAAAACTCCCTATTCATCACATGTCTGTCCTTGAGTCCTGGTGTCAAAACTGGTTTTGAATCTCTGATTCAATTGAATTGTATCCAAACATTTTATGGTTTTGAAAACCTCAATCATTTGTGCCTTTCTCTTTCTCTGAAGACAACTTTTCTCTAAAATGTATAGCTCTTTGATCCCAGCCCCTTAACAAAGTGATCCAAGCCTAGACATGTTCCTTGTTGCCCTCCTGTGCACTCAAGGTTTATCACCATTTGTAGGAGCAAAGCTGGGCATGATAGTGTGTGTGCAGACATACCAACACCTAACACCATAGTAATAAAAACAAAAAACTGCGGATGCTGGAAATCCAAAACAAAAACAAAATTACCTGGATGTTGAAGGGTCATGAGGACTCGAAAGGTCAACTCTTTTCTTCTCCGCCGATGCTGCCAGACCTGCTGAGTTTTTCTAGGTAATTCTGTTTTTGTTTTTAACACAATAGTAAAGTGAGGCGTGTTCCTTAAATTCTCCAGCACATCCCAATCCAATCAACAACTTTAATACAGAGGGTTGTGATTGCAGGGAATGGATTGCAAGGGAGTTATTGGGGAGTGATTGTGTCAGAAAATTTGAGGGAGATGATGAACTGATAGTGGTGGAGGAGGGTGGGGGAATGTAAGGCACTGTGGAATATTATAGTTGCCAGAAACTGGGCCTATCCTGATGGATTACAGTGTTCTTTCCAGCCCAGTAGATTGTAGCGCTGTTCCAATTCCTGACAGAGATCCCCTCTGTCCTGTCCTGGAAGGTAAAGCATAGGTTCAGGGTTGCTACTTTTTACCAAGTCCAAAAACAGACATGGAGCAGGAGAGTGCTGGGGCAGAGTGTGAGATCACACCATGAGTTCTGTAGTTTGTTATGTCGAGGATGAGAAATTATTAGATTAACAAAATAACAAATGCTTCCAATTGAACACAAGATGTAAGTGGAAAAGTTGGGCATGAAAGAAAACAGACTTTGGGGAAGTATTTCTCTCGCCATTCTGCTCAAAATCAGGTGAGATTGCAGTGATAGTTTCAGAAAATCTGGGTGGAGGCACTTAATGCCAATTTGCCACCTGACCAAGATTTCCTTCCCAATATTCCTAGAGGAGCCACTCGTACCTATTCCTTGCCCACCCACCACATAGTGTTACAACCATATGACCACGTGAGGAGAGGCGAAGTGACTCCCCTATTCTTCCCTTCCAGGTTTAAACATAACAGGATTTTTTTTTAATTAGGAGAGGATGTGTTTCTTCAATTCGTTAAGAGTTCCGTTATTCATGCATTGAGGCTGTAAAGAATTATTCTGACAGGCTTTCTAAGGTTAAACAAAGAACAAGGTAAGGTCATTGAAACTATTTCATGAACGTAAAAAAGCTAGGTAAAACGTGACCACCATTCATACGTTACACACAATCCTCTGGGTACACACTTGGCTGGTCACGATGTGATTCCACATTGCGGCCGTTTTGTTCATTGGAACATAAGAACATAGGAGGAGGAGGAGGCCTTTTGGCCCCTCAAGCCTGCTCCACCATTTAACCAAACCACAGCTGATCTCCTACCTCAACGCCATCTTCCCACACCATCCTCATATCCCTCGATGTCACTGGTATCTGGAAATCTATCGACGTCTGTGTGGAACAACTCAATGACTGAGCCTCCACAGCCCTCTGGGGTAGAGAATTTCAAAGTCTCACCACATTTTGACTGAAGAAATTCCTCCTCATCTCAGCCCTAAATGGCCAACCTCTTACTCTGAGGCTTGTGACCTCTAGTTCTAGATTCCACCCCACCCCCGCAAAACTAGGAGAAACATCCTTCCTGCATGTAGCCTGTTGTGCCCTGTAAGAATTTTGTACACTTCAATGAGGTCACCTCTCATTCTTCTAAACTCTAGGGAATATAGGCCCAGTTTCCTCAATCTCTCCTCATAAGACAATCTCGCCATCCCAAGGGTGAGTCTGGCGAACCTTTATTGCACTCCTTTTATGGCCAGTATATCCTTCCTCAGGTAAGGAGACCAAAACTGCACATAACACTCAAGGTGTGGTCTCACCAAGGCTCTATACAACTGCAGCAAAACTTCCTTACTCCTGCACTCAAATCCTCTTGTAATAAAGGCCAACATACCATTTGCCTTACTAATTGCTTGCTGCATCTGCATGTTAGCTTTCAATGACTTATACATAAGAACACCGGGGCAGAATTCCATCATCCATGACTAAGTCCAATGGCATGAGCAGAGATGGGGAATGTTCCCAGCTGTGGAGACCAGTAAGAAAACCCATAGTATCTTCTGGCCCTGATGTAATTAATTATGAATTCAGAGGTTTCGTGCCCTTTATTGTGGTGGGACGGGTTCGATGTTGTGCACCTTGCCATCATATCCAGGCACCATATTTAAAAGGCACCTGAACATTCACAATGTCAAACCAAAAGCAGAGATGTCTGCAAGGTCATCTGCAGGCCCAGCTCCGGAATTTAGTGATGCCTCCCTGTGTGTCCTCTTGGACCATGTCAAGGTGCACAGGTATGTGCTGTACCTGCCTGATGGGTGAGGAGGTCAAGCAGGGATACCAACTCTGCATGGGCAGAGGTGGCCAGTGCCGTCTGTGCCCAGGGGGTGCTCAAGAGACCACAGCACAGTGCTGGAAGAGGATGTACAACCTTATCCGCTCTACCAGTCTCATCAGCTAGTCGCATAAGCCACAAAAACTCCAGTAAGTCAGGGTTCAAGGCCCAGTGCCAATGGCTTGTGCTGCCTCACAGCCCCACTTCCGTGCATCCAGAGTGACTCCTTCACCCTTCAGCAGACGTGGAACACCACACGGTAGGTGGGTGGGGGAAGATTGGTGGGGGGAAAGGGGGGAGCCAAGAGCTTAGGCGCAGAGGGAACCAGCAACCTCTGCAAATCACAAGCCTGCCTGAGCTTTCCCCTTGCATGTGGATGTGCTCAACGCTCTGGGGAGAGCTGGTCCACAACCCTTCTGCCCAATTCGCACCAATTTCCACTGCTCCAATCCATGCAACTCCTCTCAAACATGTTGTTCTTTTTGCACAGGAAAAGATCTGACACAAGCAAAGAAACCATGAGAAGACAGGGGCAGGGGGCATGCCCATTTCTCAGGACTCTCACAGAGTTCAAGGGGATGGCACTTGAGCTCGTAGGAGTGGAGCATTATTGAGCCGTTGGCGATGGGGAACTTGGACTTAGGCATCCAACCAGGAAAGGGTTCAAAGGATCAAGGCAAGCCTGAGGGTTGAATATGCCTCCATGTTGAAGGCAGCTGATTCTGTCACTTGCGATCTCCTCTCTCACTTGAAGGTGCCCCTGGGAAGAAGCTGAGTCTGTGGAGGAGGCCTTACTATCAGGCCTCAGCCCCAGCCCCAGCCAGGAGGTGAGTCAGGAGGGAGCAGAAGAAGAGAGCTCCACACCTGTAGAGGCGTTGCAGTGATCACTTGCACCATCCACCAGCTCAGGAGATCACACCTCGGTGGTATTAATGCTAGTTTAGGAAGGGTCTCACAATCTGGTGGTCATCGTATGGACACGTGTCCGCAGCAGGAAGAGGCAGCTTCAGCTGAGCTCCCCAGCTCTTGGAGTTCTGCTGGGAAAAAGGCATCTATGGGGTCTGATTCAGATGATGAGCCTCTGGATTTGGCCTCCCAGCTCATCGCAGAGAGTCAGCAAGAGGTGGGGGAACATCACACAGAGCTGTTGGAAGCCCTCAACAGAGTGACACCCATGTTGAAGGAACGTATCTGCCTACTCTTTAATAAAGTGGTGCCCACATTTGTAACCATGGAGATCTCCATGGGGAGGATGGCAGATGCCATGGAGACCCTTGTCCAGCAAACACCCAGTTTCTGCTGGAGATGCGCACAGACCTGCACTCCATTGTGGTAGCCATGGGTGACTTCCTGCACAGGCAACACGAGAGGGGAATGGGGCACCTTGGTGCCTGTCCAGGTGCCCCTTCTCTTCAAGGAATCCAGCCAGGGCCTCGAGGAGGAGCGGCAGCTAGACGCCCCTGGATCATCCACTCAGGAATCTCATAAGTTGTCCATTCCATCCAAATCCCCTTTGACAATGGCCCCTTCAACCTGGTCCTCTGTCACCGCAGAGGGAGCAGCTGGCCCACAGGGCAGTCAAAGGAAGCCTTAGCTCTCCAGAGGACAACAGCTGAAGTCATCAAAGGCAACAGGGAAAACAACTCCACAGGCTGTTTCCATCACTGCTACGGATGTCAGGGCAGCACCTAGAAGAAGTGGTAGGTTTAGAAAAATCAGGAAATTTGGATTACAAGTAGTTGCACAGGCGAACACAATATTGTGACTGATTAGTCGCGAATATATTCACTTTCACTGCATAATGTCTCCTGTTTTCTTTCAACGTCATCATTTGGGTTCGCAAGGCTGCCCCCACCAACATCCCACCCCAACCCCCCAGCCCTCCGAGCAGCCATTAGCATTCATCTGCATGCAGCCGGCCGGCAAGTGATTCTGGAGGGAGAGGTGTATGTGTGGCAGGGCCTTTCAGAGCCTCATGCAAGCTCTCTCCCATGCACGCAGGACCTTCATCTATCACACCCATCTCACAGTCCCCAGCATTTTCAATGCTGCCTGCTGGGTTCTCTTTCAGTTATCCGTCTGAGCTGACCTGCATCTTTGCCCACCCAGTGATCACACTCCCATAAAGCACCTGGGCCCGTCCAACACAAGGCTTCGCTCAATTTCCATTTCAACAACCATGGTCGTAGTGGAGTTTTGGATCAGCTCCCCTGTCCTTACCCCTCCCCCGGTCACCCATTTCCTTTCCTGCATCACTGTTGACCTAGCATCAACTTCCACCTACACATCATCACCTACCAACCTGACCCTTGTCTTTCAGGATGTCCAGGTGAATGTGCATGTTCTCTACCTTCCTGAGAATCCATCTCTCATCCACATTGACCTCCCCAACTTCCTCCTTCCTACTCCCAGTGTCCGTGTCTGCCACCAAGACCCCACCAAACACCCTCACTGCCCCTTCCACTGCTACTGATGTAACCCCCCACCGACCCTACTGGCTCCCTGAGCCCCCTCTTATACTCACCATTCCTTCCTACCAAGCCACCCTCAGTTTGGTCCCCAGGAGGCAGTCGTTGACCCAACAGACCCACCCCTTGCATGTTCACCTGGACATCCTTCCCTATTACTCTCTCCTCCACCCTTATCTCTCCGCCTCCCACTTCCTTCCCGCGCCCCCAACCCCCCACCCCCCATCTGCCCTTCCCTTTCCAAACTCCCTCCCCAATCCAAGCTCCCACTTTCCCCCAGACACCTTCCCCCCTCCGAACTTCCTCCTCCCTTGGACACATTCCCCCCTCCGAACTAACCTCCTTGCCCCGCTGAACACCTTCAGCACTCCGAACTTCTTCCCATCTCCCATCCAAACCACCTCCCTTACACCTTCTTTTCACCTTACACCTACCTCCCCACTTGCCATTTTTGCCCCTCATGCTGAATTGCCACCAACGCTCCCTGACCCCCCCCCCCACCCCCCCACCCCACCACACCCCCCGGCCTTCCAACGGGACCAGAACATTCTGGCCAGAGCCTTGAGTTTTGTCCCTTTATTATTTTTGTAATGTCTAGCCTTATCAGCTGATTTACTCTTAGATTTGTACTCTCTCCCCCTATCATGGCCTTTTATCAATTCCCATTTTGGTATCTTTCTCTCTTGCCTGTCTCTACTCCTTGGTTTACCACACCTTCCCACATTTGAACCCTTGCCCTCACTTATGGTTTAAAACCCTCTCTACTTCCCCAGTTATGCGATTCCCTAGAACACCAGCCCCAGCATGGTTCAGATGCAGTCCATCCCAACAGCACATTTCCCACTTCCTCCAGTACTGGTACCAGTACCCCAAGAACCGAAGCCCACTTCCCCCACACACCAGTCTTTGAGCCACGTATTCATCTCCCTAATCTTATTTGCCCCACGACAATTTGCATGTGGCTCAGATAATAATCCCGAGATTATTACTTTTGAGGTTCTACTTCTTAATTTGGTGCCTAGCTCCTCATACTGACCATGCAGAACCTCCTTTCTCATCCTGCCTATGTCTTTGGTACCTACATGGACCATGACAATTGGACCCTCCCCCTCCCACTGTAAGTTCCTCTCCAGCCCTGAACCAATCACTTGAACCCTGGCACAGGGCAGGCAACATAGCCATCTGGGTGCTTGCTCTTTGCTGCAGAAAACAGTGTCAATCCCTCTCACTGTACTGTCTCCTGCTACCACCGCATCCCTTTTTGCTCCCACTAGTTGAGTGGCTTTCCTTAATACGGTATCATGGTCAGTCAGCTCATCTATCCTGCAGGCCTCTCTCTCAACCTAATAAGCTGAAATAACCTCAAACCTGTTGGACAATTGCAGAGGCTGACACTCCTGCATTTCTCCCCTCTGTGCCTCAGCTACAGTCACACCCTCCTATCCCTGACCACTGACCAAATCAGAAGACCTTATCCTAAAGCATATGATCACCTCCTGGAGAAAGCATTCAGGTAAACACCCCACCCCCCCCCCCCCCCCCCCCCCCCAACCCCGATGTGTCACAGTGTCTGCAGCTCGGCCTCCAGCTCAATGACTCTGAGACAAAGCTCATCAAGCCACAAACACTTACTTGTATCTTCCTCCTTCGAGACAGACAAAAAGTATTTGTTTAGTTTCTCGACCATTTCCTTATTCTCCACTATAAATTTTCCATTCTCTATCTGTAGAGGGCCCACATTTCCCTTTACTAATCTTTTCCTTTTTGCATACCCATAAACATTTTATAGTCCATTTTTATGTTCCTCACCAGTTTACTTCCATATTCTATTTTCTCTTTGTTTATCAATTTCTTGGTTCCCCTTTTCTGAATTTTAAAATGCTCCCAACCCTCAGGCTTACTACTTTTTTTGCAACTTTATATGCCTCTTCCTTTGATCCAATAGAATCATTAATATGTCTTGCTAGCCATGATTGGATCACTTTTCCTGTTGGCTTTTGGTATCTTAAAAAAATGTAGATTTGTTGCAAATCATGTATTAATTCTTTAAATCCTAGCCATTGCCTGTCTACTCCATACCTTTTAATGTCATTCCCTAATCTACCTCAACCAACTTGCCCTTCATTCCTTCATAGTTTCCTTTGTTTAGGTTAAAAACCCCTGTTCTGAAATGAACTACATCACTTTTAATCTTCATGTAAAATTTGATTATATTATGGTCACTCTTCCCTAAAGGTTCTTGTACAACAAGGTTATTAATTAGCTGTTTCTCATTGCACAATACTAGATCTAGAATAGCCCGTTCTCTAGTTGGTTCCTCAACACACTGTTCTAGACAACCAGCATGCATAGTTTCCAGGAATCCGTCCTCCTCAGCATTAGTGCTAATTAGGTTTACTCATTCTATATGTAGATTGAAGTCCCCCATGATTACTGTATTACCCTTGTTACATGCATCTCTAATTTGCTGATTTTAGCATGCCCTGTATTACTACTACTATTTGGTAGCCTAGAAATAACTCCTACCAAAGTTTGCTGCCCCTTGCTGTTTCTTATCTCACTCATACGGATTCTACATTTTGACCTTCCTGAGTGTATACCTTACCTGTGTAAAGTATCTATCTTATAATTAATTTAGAGACACAGCAGGAGGGAAGGGAAGAAAATAGTGAGTCTGTTATTTCTTTTATTCTTTAACTGATAGCCTTCACTGAATTACTAAGATTTAAATTAGGGCAGCAGGTGGTGGTGAGAAGAGGCATTAATATCATTCAAAATTAAGAAAATAATTAATTAGTTACTTAATTAAGATACAATAAGGATGGCAGGGCAGGTGATGTGCTACGACTGTAGGATGTGGAGCTCCTGGATCCCAGTTCGATCCAAACAGGTCTGCAGTAAGTGTCTGCGGCTTGAGAAACTTTAGTTCAGAGCCATTGAGCTGGAGGCTGATCTGCAGATACTGCAACACATCAAAGGGGGGGGAATGTTACCTAGTCACTGTGTTCCGGGAGGTGGTCATGCCCCTTAGGATAGGGTCTTCCGTATTTGTCAGGGTCAGGGATGGGTGGGTGTGACTACAAGTGAGGTAGGTAAGGGGATCGAGAAAGTAGAAGTGGAGGAGGCTCAGCCCTCGCAATTGTCCAACAGGTTTGATGTATTTGCAGCCTGTACGGGCGAGAGTGGGGATAACAAGGTGGATGAGCAAGCTGACCATGGTACCATGGTACAGGAAGCCATTCAAGAAGGGAGAAATAATAGGAATTTGGTGGTAGCAGGGGACAGTATAGTGAGGGGGATTAACTTGGTTCTCTGCAGGTAAGACTATGTTTCCAGGGGGCTTTGTTGGTTGCCGGGTGCCAGGGTTCAGGATATCTACCCTGGGCTGTAGAGAAACTTGCAGTGGGAGGGGTCGATCCAGTGGTCATGGTGCACATTGGTACCAATGACATGGGAAGGACTAGGAAAGAAGTTCTGCTTAGGGAATATGAGCAGCTAGGGGCTAAATTAAAAGGCAGAACCTCGAACCTCTGGATTATTACCTGAGCCATGAGCAAATTGGCATAGGGTAAATCAGATTAGTGAGTTGAATGCATGGCTCAAAGAATATTGTGGCAGAAATGGATTTGATTGATGGGACACTGGGAATAGTTTTGGGAAAAGTGGGAGCTGTACAGTTGGGATGGTCTACACCTGAACTGTCTGGGACTGGTGTCCTAGTGAGTCGTGAAACTAGGGTATTCGAGGGGGCTCTAAACTAAATTGTGAGGATGAGGGAAGATGTGGTAAACTAGTGGGAGAGGAGAAGGTGAGGGATCAGGTTAGCACAAAGGGAAATGGTCATCAAAGTGTGTCAGGAAGAGAAAGAGTGGACAAGCATAAGAGTGTCCCAGCAGTTAAGGCTAGAGATTATGAAAATAATAAGTCAGAAGTAAAGGCACTCCATCTGAATGCATGCAGCATTTGCAATAAGGTGGATGAATTGATGGTATAAATAGAAGTAAACAGGTATGATCTAATTGCCATTACAGAGACGTGATTGCAGGTGACAAGTCTGGGAGCTGAAAGTGCAAGGGTTTAGAAAGCATTTAGAAAGAATAGACAAAGGGAAACATGAGGTAGGGTTGCACTGTTAATAAAAGATGGGCCAGTAAACGGGGCCCAGTGAGAGAGTTGTCTTCCTGGGTGTAGATTTCCATAATTTTATTCTGAAGAGGCCTCAGTTCACAGTAAATTTCTCTTTACAGGATGGTTACTTTGCAAAACCAGGCACAACACTTCTAAGAGGGAGAGAGGCAGAGAGGTACACAGCTTCAAACAACTTATGTTCAGTACAGCATTGCCTTCTGTTCGCTCTCTCCTACTTTGTAAACAGCCCTTAAAGTACCTTGCTGGCTGTATATTCCACAGAAATTCTATTATTTCATGTTTGCTGCAGTAATTGTTTCAGAAGAGGCAATTTCATTTGGATGTCTCATCTCAGAAACATTTGAAAAGTCCCAGGTTGATGTGAAGCCAACAGGGGATGGGGTCTAACGCACTCCCCAGGGGTTGAGTGTCTGTTTTTATTCATCTCAGTTGGTAGAACGCAAAATTGTGTGTATTGCAGTAGTCTGAGCAGTTTCATTAATGTTTCTCAAAAGGTTCCAGATTTTTTAAAAATTCAGCCAGAAAAAAGAAAAATTACAAATATTATCTTTAAAAAGCACATCCTCGTAACAATAGCTGCGGAGAGGCGAGAGCTAAACTCCTGGATGATTTTCCTGCCCTTCTACATTTGTTGCCATATCTACCACACCATCAACAGCTACACCACCCCCTGGCTCCAACCCAAATGGCTCCAGAAACATATTGCTGAAGACCTTGGTCTCAACTGAGGCCTTCCCAGAGGCTCTGTTCCAGTCTTAGGGCAGTTCACGTCCTCGAGTTCCCTCGTTGGATTTGGCGTGCTGCAATGGTGTCCACTGAGGTTTCTGGTGGGCTCCATCTCAATGGTAACACTCCACTAAGAGCCCACGTACATACCTAATGAGCGCTAACACAGGGAGAGGGGCGAGGGCGGTATTGGAGGGCAGGCGAAAATGCCACCAATCGAAACTCTGCCCTGAGGAAGATGATCCAGGTCTTTATGTCCAATTTAGGAATCTCTAAGACAGTGCACTCAAAAGCTATACAGTCTCATCCAAATTTGAAACAAATGACAAGTCTAATCAAATGAAATAAATTCTAAATGCTAGAAATCGGAAATTAAAACAGACACACCTGTGATTGCTCTTGTTATTACTTCAGGCAACTCAATGCTTGCTGACCTGTGCTAACATCACTGAAGCGTCTTCTGCAGATCATCTGGTGCTATTAAAGCATCTCTGATTGGCACTATTAAAGCCTTGTCCTGTGTGTTCTTCTGGCTGTCTTCTGTTTCTCAGTAGCCTTGGTTCATCAGCTTCCAACACACTTGCCTACAAAGACAATAACCAGGCACCCTGCGAAAGCCCCTTACACAGCACTAAGACATTTTACTGCAGAAGATTATCAGATTCAGATGCAACAAAGCATCCAGCAGCAATTCTATTGCCTCGGGGACTAGCTCGTGGCTTGAGAAGGAACAGGATCATCAACTGTTCTGAGGATGGGCTCTATTAAATAGTAAAAGAATTGATTTTAAAGAAAAATCATTATAAAAGTGTGTTCTCAAAGATATAGGCAATTAATAATGTGATTTGGCAAAAAATACTTCTATTTTTACAATGTAACATTCCTTAGTACATCTGAAAATACATTAGAATATACTCTAGGGATACAGTACATAGCTATCGGCTGGACCTATCTGCAGCTAAATAGACAATGCTAGATACAACATATAGCCTCACTTCCTGTTTTGATCATTTCCTTAAATTTGGTTTCAAATAATTTGCTAACATTCTTTTCATCATTCCTCTTACATTGCCAACGTAAAGAAGGGGATGGCAGACATGCTGAATCAGATTTGGCATCAGATTTACAGTTGAGGCAGGGGTCAGCATGCTGGAAATCTCAAGGAAACTAACACTAAATCAGGGGCAGGACTCACCAAAATTAAAATAAGCGGGACAACAGTAATGAAGAAAATAATGGCACAAAAGTGCGACCAATCAGCAGGGCCAGATGGTTTTGATCCCGGGGATTTAGTGAAAGTAAAGTGAGAACATTGCAGGTGACCTAATTATAATCTTCCAAAGTTCTCTAAATTCAGAATTAGTTTCTTTAGATTGGAAAATTGTGCATGTCACTCTGCTATTTAAGAATGGTGAGAGAGCAAAAGCAGAAAATTATCTAAGCATGAACTACCCTTTGCAAAGAGTGGTGGGGTCAAACATGCTGGAATAATTTACTAACAAAGACAGATGCAGAAATGGGAGCAGTTTGGGTTTTTCTGGATTAATGGACTAAGATAGGCTGAGTAGCTGTCCTCGCTTGCATGTATCGTGTCATCTTGTATAAAAATGTATCAAGAATTAAACTGATTAGTTTTTAAAGTTCTAACATTTTGGAACATTTTGGGGTCTGCTTTAATTGTGTCTGTCAGTCAAAAAATATCTTCCATTGCCAGGTTTGAAAGTACTATTCAAGTCCTCCGGTTGCCAAAGTGCTGCCCAACTGACCAGTTACTTTTGTCATGTAGATTTTGTACATCAGAAAATAAAGATAAAATTGTTGAGGCAGACATAAAGGGCAAATTGCTGCGGTGTCAAAATTCCACATCAAATGATCACAACGCCCATTGAATTAGAAAAATACTTTCTCAGGATGTCAAGCATTAGTGGAAAAGCCAGCGTTTTCTACCCATCTCTAGTTACCTTCAGAAGTTGAAGAGACTAGTTAAGAGTCAATTGTGTTGGAGCAGGACTGGAGTCACATTTAGACCAAACTGAGTAGGGACAACAGGTTACCTTCCCTGGAGAACATTGATGAGCCAGGTGAATTTTCCAACTTTTAACAATTCTTAAGATGTCAAGGTGGAATACTGAACTCATATTTATTGGATTATTACACTAAATCTCTGGATTACTAATCCAGTACCATAAACGCTACCCTATCATACTCAGGTTTAACATAGCTCTAATTGAAGCCATCAGCTGATTAAACCTTCAGTTGTTAGTGACCAGAGCTCATTTTAAAAAGCCAAACTTGTATCATTCCCTTTGTATTTACAGCTCCCTACAGGCTGCTCCTGCACCCAGACAAGTGAGAGGAGTGCCAGGCCTGCTTGGAGCACGGGTCCCTCCAGCGTGCCACCCAGAGTCTACCTGCAGGCACCTAAACTAGCCTCTGCCACCTGTTGGGAACCTGGAGGCCAATTGGAAGGTCCCACTCGATTGCTGTTAATGGGCCTCAATAGGCTCTCACTGAGCCGTGAGCCTCCTCAAAAACGGCCTGAAGGTGGGATGGAGCTGAGCAAATGGCATGCTGGCCGGCGCGCCAATCGTTTGTTCCTGCCCTCTTCCCGGCCCTGGCAAACCAACCTGTTAAATCGGTCATGAAGCATAACTCTGAGCTGAAGGAACTGAATGTGTGAGGAACCCTTTTTGTTTTGGAAAATTTGAATGTCATTGAATTTTGGACAATTCTTTCTCCTGAGTTAATTTTAAAAGTTTGCAATATTAATGCGGGGCTGTGACTATGCCATTCTTCAAAAAAACCATGGGTCAAGATGGATGTCCAGCAGGGAATACCCGGAGAGGGAAGGGATACTTCGTATATTAACAAGAACCACTGCAGTCAGGCTAAAGGCTCTTCATGATTGGTTATAAGCACCTGGCCTAAGAGAAGTATTCTCGGAACATCTTTGTCTTTTTTTAAGACTCTCAGTCAGAGAGGGAGTCTGTATGTATGCCTTAGGCTGCAAGAAAAGAAGCTCTGGGCAGAATTTTGCCGTCGGCGAGCAGGGGGCGGGGCCAAATGTTGCGGGATGACATCGGGCGGAACCTCCAACTTCACCCCGCCCCATTTAAATATTCAGGAAGGCGGGGGCACAGTAAAATCAGCTGCGGGCCCGCCGACCTGTCAGTGGCCAATTGAGGTCATTGACGGGATCATTTAAACAATTAAAGGACCTGCCCGTCCAACCTTAGATAGAAAAAGCATGAAACCACATCCACCGGTGGGATGAGGTTTCATGCAGGGTTTTAAAAAGTTTAATAAAGTTATAGTTTAAACTATGAACATGTCCCATCTCATGTGACAAACTAATTTTTAAAACCAAATTATTAAACTGGTTAACATACAGGTTGTAGTTTAGAAGTGGAATGATCTTCCCCTTTGTTAAAAAAAACAGATGTTCAAACCTACATACACTCGCACACAAACAGAAAACAGAACAAAACAAACATGGTTTGCAGAGGATGGGGAATGGGAATGTTTCATTTAAAAGGATATTATTTGAAGGGAACTCAATGTTGTTGATGTAACAGAATTCTGGTCACAATAGATCTGGAAGTCCTGTCAGATGAATTTTTGGTGAAACTGTCCTTGACGACTCTTATTTATCACAACCTTGCAGACTTTCAAAATAAAACAGATGAGTTATCCTGATGAGACATGACGGGGACATGTTAGGGAATTATTTTTTTCTATGTTTAATCTTTTTCAAAGTGTAAGCGATCTCCCTGAGGCTGCACTTAGCCTCAGGGAGATGTACGCTCTATCGTGCGCATGCGTGAAAGTGCGCACTCTCGCTTTTGGGGAATCCCCTCCCCTGCCCGCACAGGGAGCGCATAGCGCTTCCCGCCGGACGTCACATTGGCTGGGCCTTAATCAGCCCGCCCACGTAAAATGGCGGCGCAGCCCGCTTCTCCTGCGGGGATCGGCTCACCACCCGACAGAGATTGGGTCAGGCCTGTCCACCCTACAGGCAGAAAATTCTGCCCTCTATTTCCATCTCTCTGCCCCACCTTTGTGTTAAACTTTCCTTAGAAATGTCTCATCAGGATAACTCATCTGTTTTATTTTGAAAGTCTGAGAGGTTGTGATAAAGGACAGTTTCACCAAAAATTCATCTGACAGGACTTCCAGATCTATTGTGACCAGAATTCTGTTACATCAACAACATTGAATTCCCTTCAAATAATATCCTTTTAAATGAAACATTCCCATTCCCCATCCTCTGCAAACAATGTTTGTTTTGTTCTGTTTTCTGTTTGTGTGCGAGTGTATGTGGGTTTGAACATCTGTTTTTTTTAACAAAGAGGAAGGTCATAACTTGTATGTTAACCAGTTTAATAACTTGTTTTTAAAAATTAGTTTGTTTTACAATAAATCAATTTTTTGTGTGTTTACTGAAAGAAGCCTGGTTAGAGCCTTTTTTATGCTGGGAATAACAGTATTAAAGGTAAACAATTGGCCAGTTTTGTGAGTGAATTAATCATTTAAACTATTGTTATGACCTGTGGAGAAGTGAGGCTAGAATTAACTGTGCACTCCTCCCATCGTGGTTCTTAATAAATGTTACAGAATGAGAAATTCAGGAAGGAGAAATTCAGGAAATGTCCAAGAGATATTGTGATCTGTAAGTAATGATAATGATGATACACCAATATTCTTACAATGACATTTTCATCAGATGAAAGGCTTCACTAACATTCATTGCTGCAAGTGAATTCTATCATTTGTATCAGAGGCTGGCATCCATCAATTTTATCTGAAACATCTACTAGGAGACAGTTATCTGTATTGAAAGTTATTGGAACCCTTGCACACCTCATCATGTACTGATAAAACCATGTATTATTCATTTTAAAAATCCATATTAATATTTTCAGATATTGCAGTGTGAATGATCTGCCCATCTGACGTAGGTTGCTTGATTTTGTTTTTGAACCTTTCAGAAAGGTTCACAAAGAAAATACCTGTTCCAGTGTTTAAGCTATCCATATAAAACTGGGCTGGAAATTCTTTAACACATTCTTTAACAAATTAATTCTATTATGATTCAATAAATTATCTATATATTCCTATGTACAGGTGAGCAATAGACATCCCCAGGTAGAGAGACTTGACATCAGTCAATTGTAATAAATCAAGAATGGGGGTTAGGATATTTATAAAGAACAAAAACACTTCCATTTACATTGCGCCTTTGACTAGCTCAGGATGTGCCAAAGCACTGAGCAACCAATCAGTAATTTTGAATCGCAGTTACTGATGTAATGTAGGAGAGGCAGCAGTAAAATTATGCACAACAACCTCCAACAGACACCAATGAAATACTAACCAAATAATATGGTTTTAGTGATTTTGATTGAGGTATTGACCAGGATACTAGAGGACATTCCCCTGCCCTTCTTCCAAATACCATCATGTCATTTTTTACATCCATCTGAGAGATTTAGTGTCCATCCAAAAGACAGCAGTACCTATGATAGTGCAAGGAGAGTGTGAGTCCAGAGGACAGTGATACCTGCCTGGTGCCAGAGCTCAGGATACTTGCTTGGGGCTGGAGAAGAATGTTTTAACCGTTGGTCGCATGTTGGTTTTTTACATTGTATCGTCCCACATCTGCCACATTCATTATGCATTCCCAGGAAACGTGCCGTTTCCATGGCATGGCTCACATTCGCTCGCCACGCCATCTCCTCACCGCTCCATAATGCCGGGCGCCATATTTAAAGTGCAGTCACACTCACATCGCTCAACCCACGGCTGCTGCATGGCCCCGAAAGGCAAGAAGCCTGCTGCCACCCGGTTCAATGATACATCCCTCAAGCGCCTTTCGGATGCCATGGAGACCCACCGTGCTGTCCTCTATCCCTGCTCTGGCTCCAGGTGTGGTGACCTAATACAACTATAGGGAGCCCACTCAGTATTGAAAGGGTTAATGGAGCGATTGAATTAAATGCTTAAGCCTAAGAGAAAGATACTGCAACCTTGAAGAATAATAGCATCTTTCCTGACCACTATAGTAGGATGAGCCCTGAGACAATCCATGTCCCTTTCTCTCGGGTCGAACCTAATCAAAGTTGTGATAACCAAGTGTGCAGGCACCGCATCTGTTGTGGTGGGATTGAAAATTAACTAACACATGGATTGGTCAGTTAACATATGCAGATAAGTGGATTGAGATGTGCAAAGTTTATTGATTGGTTGTAAAATGCTTTTAAGCAAGTGTTTGTGTATTCTGCTTGGAGATGGTACAATAGCTCTCACTGTATTGTTCTCCCTTGTGCACAAGTAATAAACGGGTTTTCTATGTACGAAATGATGCCTCAGTGTGATTAATCTCTGACACAGAATGGGCAGCAACATCATTAATCCAGCTTGAAGGCAGTGGCAGCTGTAGTCAGCGACAACGCCCTACAAAAGGGGACAGCCAGCCAGTGCTGAAAGAACGTGGATGATCTCCTCTGTTCCTCCAGGGTAAGTCACTCTTTTCATTACAAACTCACACACTCACAAATCCACCACACATCCACAGGGGCCTCACTCACTGCCAGTTCAAGGGACATCACCATTCAATCTCTCACGCTCACCGTCATTGTCCTCATCCTGTCCATGGGACCACTCACCACCCACACAGGCCAGGCATACTTATCATTTGGCCTGGCGGGCATCCTGCTTACACTCTCTCCATCTCTATTCATGTAAAGCAAACTGGTACACAATAACAGGGAGAGGTCACAGACCGGTGGAGGAATGCCTGAAGTCAAAGTCCTCACGAAATTTGAAAACAGAGCCATCCAGCTGGTCGGCGAGGATCTGGACCATTCCTGTGCTGATAGTGAGGTTGGTGCTGCTCTACCAAGTGAGGTTCCAGCAGTGCAACATCCATCCAACAACCATGCAGTGAGTGATGTGTCCTGTTTCACAAGCCACTGCCATGCACTACTTATCTCCCCTTGCTTTTACAGGCACATCTGGGAAGCTGCCAATAGAGTCCACGACCCAGGGCCTCCTATCAAGGCCCGAGGGAAGCTCAGAAGAGGAATCTGCTGAAACTCTCCCTGAAGACCTGTCACAGCCTCACCCACACCCTCTACCAGCACAGAGACACACACCTCGATGGGACCTAGGTTTACAGTAGCTTCAGGATCACAATCTGGTGAGCACGTTGCTCTATCTGATCCACAGCAGGCAGAGGCAAGGACTTCCCAGGTCCCCAGCACTCGGAGGACTGCTGGAGGCCAGAAATTTGCTGCGTCCGGGTCAGGTGACGAGCCTCTGGACTCGGTCATGTCACAGTTGCTGGAGCTGCAGAGGCAAGCTCGGGAACATCAGGAAGGGATGTCTGCTGCACTCCTCAGATTACAAGGCACAATGAAGGAGTCCATCTGCCTTCAGGCTGAGGTGATAGCACATGCATGTCAACTCACAGAGGTCAACACTGGCAGGATGGCTGCTGTGCAGGCTAAACTCAATCGCCAACACCATAGCTGGCCTCCAACAGTGTGTACGTGAGAGGGGTGTGAGGCAGCTTGATCTCTCTCCAGCTACCCCTTCTCCTCAAGGAGTCAGTCAGGGGCCCTCAGGCATCCACAGGGAGAAGCATCAGCAGGTGCACAGTCAGGGGCCATCCATCCAGGTGACTCCAGAAGTGTCCAGTCCATCCAAATCCTCTTCTTGTGACCTCAGCAGCTCCAGCTGTACAGGCCGAGGTGTGTGCCATTGCCACACAAAAGCAGGCCGGGGTCCTCCAAGTCTCGGCCCTCCAGAGGATGTCCGCCAAGGTCATCACAGACAGGGCCTGCAGTCAGCAGGCTGCTTCCACCTCCGCTGTGCATGTCCAGGAGCACCAAGATGTAGCGGCAGGGTTAGGAATGTTAAGAAGATGTAACTCTTTTTTTAAGATTAATGGCAGTGATGGGATAGCGGCACAGCCTTGGCATAGGTGTTAGTCACTTGTATATAATGTTCACTATTGCAAATTAACTCCCAAGAATGTCTCCCTGCCTATGGCTCCTGGCTCTAAGGAGCACTCATGTCACTCAGATGTGAAACCTTTCTGCACAAGATAAAGGCGGGTGTCTCAGTCCAGGGCCTCTTCCCTGTGCTTTGTGCAACCTTCAGACCAAAGTGATAGTCCGGCCTCACGCTCCCTGGACACGTTAGTGATGCCTGCACCTCGATGGTGCTCGATAAATTCTAAGTTGCAAAAGAAAATGCTAGTGCAGAAACAGTCTAGGTGGTTTCTCAGCATCAAAAAAAAGTTTGATTCTGGAAGAAAGAAATCAAACACTAAAACCTGTCAGCTCAAAAACACTGCTATTTGAACTTGGGATAATTTTGAAATGCCAAATAAAAATGTCATGCACAAATTAGTGGCTTCCTATTGTGAAAATAAATGTTATTTAAAAGAAAGAACAAAAGCAAAATATGCTAATTTTTACATTCATTCTTAGGATGTGAGTATCGCCAGTATTTATTGCCCATTAATTGATGTTAAGCAAACTATACATCTCCATGTATAATGGGACTAGATTACAACCCAATTAACCCATGTACAGTTGTAGCATTCATAATGAAATTTGAGGTACTATCCTGATGGTGTTCCCATGTGTCTGCTGCCCTTGTCCTTCTAGATAACAGCAGTCATGGGTTTGGAAGGTGCTGTCAAAGGAGCCTTGTGAGTTGCTGCAGTGCATCTTGTAGATGGTACACACTGTGGCTACTGTGCTTTGGTGGTGGAGGAAGTGAATGTTGAAGGTGGTAGATGAGGTGCCAATCAAGTGGGCTGCTTTGTCCTGGACAATGTCAAGCTTCTTGAGTGTTGTTGGAGCTGCGCTCATCCAGGCAATTGGAAAGTATTCCTTCACGCTCCTGACTTGTGCCTTGTAGATGGCGGACAGGCTTTGGGGAGTCAGGAGATGAGTTACTCTCCACAGGATTCCTAGCCTCTGATCAGCTCTTGTAGCCACAGTATTTATATAGCTAGTCCAGTTAAGTTTCTGGTCAATGGTAATCCCTATTATGTTGATAGTCGGACATTTATTCATAGTTAAGCCATTGAATGTCAAGGCATGATGATTAGAATCTTTCTTGTTGGAAATGGTCATTGTGTGGTGTGAATGTTACTTGTCACTTGTCAGCCCAAGCCAGGATATTGTCCAGGTCTTGGTACATTTGGGCATGGACTGCTTCAGTGTCTGAAGAGTTGTGAATTGTGCTGAACATTGAGAGAACATCCCCACTTCTGACTTTATGATGGAAGGAAGGTCATTGATGAAGCAACTGAAGATGGTTGGGCCGAGGACACTTTCCTGAGGAGCTCCTGCAGTGATGTCCTGGAACTGAGATGATTGACCTCCAACAACCACAACCTTCCTTTGTGCTAGGTATGACTCTAACCAGTGGAGAGTTTTACCCCTGATTCCCATTGACTCCAATTTTGCTAGGGCCCCTTGATGCCACACTCGGTTTGATGCTGCTTTGATGTCAAGGGCAGTCACTCTCACCTCACCTCTGGAATTAAGCTCTTTTGTCCTTGTTTGAACCAAAGCTGCAATGAGGTCAGGAGCTGAGTGGCCCTGGCGGAACCCAAACTGAGAGTCAGTGAGCAGGTTATTCCTAAGCAAGTGCCACTTGATAGCACTGTTGATGACCCCTTCCATCACTTTGCTGGTGATGGAGAGTAGACTGATGGTGCGGTAATTGGCTGGGTTATATTTGTCTTGCTTTTTGCATACCGGACATACCTGGGCAAATTTCCACATTGCTAGGTAGATTCCAGTGTTGTAGCTGTACTGGAACAGGGGGGTGGCATGTTCTGGAGCACAGAACAACTTCAGTACTATTGCCAGAACCCATAGACTTTGCAGCATCCAATGCCTTCTGCTGTTTCTTGATAGGATGTGAAGTGGATCAAATTGGCTGAAGACTGACATCTGTGATGCTAGGGACCTTCAGAGGAGGCCGAGATGGGTCATCCACTCAGCACTTCTGGCTGAAGATTGTTGTAAATGCTTCAGCCTTATCTTTCGCACTGATGTGCTGGGCTCCTCCATCATTGAGAATGGGGATATTTGTGGAGCCTCCCCTTCCAGTTTAATTGCTTAATTATCCACCACCATTCACAACTGGATGTTGTGGGACTACAGAGCTTAGATCTGATACATTGATTGTGGAATCACTAACTCTATCACTTGCTGTTTATGTTTTTTGGCACGCAAGTAGTCCTGTGTTGTACCTTCACCAGGTTGACACCTCATTTTTAGGTATACCTGGTGCTGCTCCTGCCATATCTCCTGCACTGTTCATTGAACCAGGGTTGATTCCCTGGCTTGGTGGTAATGGTAGAGTGGGGGATATGCCAGGCCATGAGGTTACTGATTGTGGTTGAGTATAATTCTGCTGCTGCTGATGGCCCACAGTGCCTCATGGACGTCCAGTCTTGAGTTGCCCGATCTGTTCGAAATCTATCCCATTTAGCACGGTGGTAGTGCCACACAACACGATGGAGGGTATCCTCAACGTGAAGTCTGGACTTAGTCTCCACAAGGACTGTGCAGTGGTCACTCCTACTGCCTTGGACAGATGCATCTGCAGCAGGCAGGTTGGTGAGGATAAGTAAGTTTTCCTCTTGTCGGCTCCCTCACTACGTGCCACAGACCCAGTCTAGCAGCTATGATCTCTGGCACCCAGCCAGTTCAGTCTGTAGCAGTGCTACCCAGCCACTCTTGGTGATGGACATTGCAATCCCCCACCCAGAGTACGTGCTGCGCCCTTGCCACCCTCAGTGTTTCCTCAAAGTGGTGTTCAACATGGGGGAAGCATTGATTCATCAGCTGGAAGGGGCGGTGTGGTATGTGGTAATCAACAGGAGGTTTCCTTGCCTATGTTTGCCCTGATATCATGAGATTTCATGGGGTCCGGAGTCAATGTTGAGGATTCCCAGGGCAACTCCCTCCTGACTGTATACCACTGTGCCACCATCTCTAGTACAGTGATGTCTTGTCAGTAAGGTATGATTCCATGTCTGACTATGTCAGGCTGTTGCTTGACTAGTGCGTGAGACAGCTCTCCTAATTTTGGCACAAGTCCCCAGATGTTAGTGAGGAGGACTTTGCGGTGTCAACAGGGCTGAGTTTGCCGATGTCATTTCCAGTACCTAGGTCGGTGCTGGGTGGTCTGTCTGGTTTCATTCCTTATCCAATTGTCTGTAGCAGTTTGATGCAACTGAGTGTCTGGCTAGGCCATTCAGAGGGCGTTTAAGGGTCATCAACATTGCTTTGGGCTTAGAGTCATGGGTAGGTCAGACCAAGTAAGGATGGCAGATTTCCTTCCCCAGATGACCTTTTACAACAATTGACAAAGGTTTCATGGTCATCATTAGTTTTTCAACTCCAGATTTTTCATTGAATTCAAATTCCACTACCTGCCATGGTTGGATTTGAACCTAGGTCCCCAGAGCATTACCCTACACCTCTGCATTACTAGTCCAGTGACAATACCACTACACCACCGCCTCCCTCTAAATGCCTGAAATCGTGAGAATGTTTAATTTCTGTTTTAAAGATATTATGAAAACATTTGGAAAGCAAAGTTCCCCCGGGCTCATGAACTAGATAAGATGATAACTATTGCATGTATAAAAAAGCATGAAAAAGTGATTGAGGGTAGGAGATAGAGTTAAGGAAAAAGGACACAACACCAAATAGGAATTGGAATTGGGTTTTGTTCAATAGAATATATCAACTTGGTATTGATATATGTTCTAGTGAAAGGAAAGGTAGATGAGATGAATTAGGTGACAGCTTTCTCTTGGAGATATTTGTGTCTTTGCTACAAACTTTTTAAGATCACAGAATTTGATATTCTGGACGCCATCCAAGACATTGGGACAACACATGTGGAGATAAGCAAAGATGTTGAGACAGAGATCCCCTTTGATCTTTTGAGAAGATTACCTGAAAGTCAGGAAGAATTATCGAATTATGGTGCAGTGAAATTCCGGATCATGAAGCTGATTGTCAGACTACACAGCATAATCCACATGGACCTGATAAACCCCTGACAAATGCAAAACAAGGGTTTATGGGAAAGAGCAGAAAGCCCAAGCATGATGAGGTGGTGTGTAGCAGAAGGAACACTGCCTGAATAAAAAAGTTTGTGGGGGGGGGGTGGGAAATCACTGAAGACCACATCCAACAGGTAGGGAAATGTGTGAAGGTGACTTGCGAATGCAAAATTCCAACAGAGGATGATAGAAGTAATTGGGACACCAGACTGAGTGTGCAAAAGTAATTTGTTACAGGTGAAGTAACTGACAGGGGAGGGTGCACGATGAAGGTGCAATGGAGAATGGGTCCCAGACCTGCTCAGCTACTTAACAAAGAGCGTGATGTGACATGGTTAATATAGCATGAAGAGTAAGAAAACATTTTTAAACGATCAAGGCACTGAAACATACGCCATAGAGACATTGACTTTAAGACAATCAAGGTGATCATGGTCAGAAGGAGCAATATTCAAGTAAAGGTAAAATCAATTTTGGGATGGGACAATTGAAGGCTATGGAGGCTTGTTAAGAATTACTCAGAAGGTGGATACAGGTGGACCATAGAACCATAGAACCATAGAAAAGTTACAGCACAGAAGGAGGCCATTTGGCCCATCTTGTCCATACCAGCCCGAGGATACCCAGGTGCCCTTTCTAATCCCACCTTCCTGCACCCGGCCCATAGCCCTGCAGCTTACAACACTTTAGGTGAAGGGAGATCTGGAGAATCTTTTAAGTCCCTTTATAATCTGTTGCTTTAATTGTATGCACTTATATATAAATGTCCTACAAATTACCAGCTTGCCTGCAAAAGAATAAGGAATATCACTGAGTGAGCTGTTCGACAGGTGGGGAGTGTCAAAACAAGTTAATTGTAATCAGATTATTCTAGGATATGTAATCAAGAAAGCCGGGAAACAGCTTGTATTTTAGAAATAACTATGTTAGCTAAAACTTAGTTGTGAGAAGTCAATAAGGATATTTCCTTCTCAAAGTGGGGAGTTGTAAGAAATTAAGGCCTTTAATAAACTGGCATTTTTTGCATAGTAAAGAACTCTTAAGACGTTAGCTAATGCAGCAGTGATTTTCTCTCCCTTTCTCTCTCCCTCCCTCTCTCCAGAAAGGCAATTTCTACACAGGCAACAATTCTAAACAATCCCGGGAAATGTCAGGGTCACTTGGTTCATGCTTTCATGTTGACATTCCCAAGTTGGTAGGTTGGCTTCTTGTGTACCCCCTTATCTACACAACTGTTTAAAAAGGACCAGGAAATGATCCTCGGCATGATGTCAGCTAAAATGCTAACCTCCAACAGGGTGACAAACAGAGGGGGTAGGGTAATGAACAGGGGACTTGTCTATCTGCCCTATATCCATTGGTCAGAAGGGTTTGAACAGGTAATTGAATTTGGGTAAGCTGCCAGCCCCCAGAAATGAAGTATATTAATGAGTGCTTGTCAGGCAGCCATCTTCTTCAGGTGGAAGATGGACCAGAGGAGGAGGAAGGCCAAGGGAAAAGTCCCCTAACACTTCGGCTAGAGGGCAGAATGTTGCTATCACAAGCTACTGAGATCAACACACAGTGCGCCACACACAGTTCAACCACTGGGGTCAGTAAACCACTCTCAACTGTCATAGTTCGTACACTTGTCCTGTCTAATTAATTAATGCATCATATCTAAACCATTGCTTCTTAACAACTTAATAAACTATCTTAAAATTGCTTACAAACAGTTGACTGCCTACCATAGGCATTTGTGATCCCCGAATCCAAACTCTTACAATTATTACCAGGGTCACAAGCAAATTGGTGTGAGGTAAATAAGATGAGGGAATTGAATGCAAAGCTCAAAGATTGATGTGGGTGAAATGGGTTTTGATTCATGGGGCACTGGCACCAGTACAGGGGAAAGTGGGAGCTGAACTGTGCTGGGACCAGTGTTCTGGCAAGTCATATAACTAGGGCAGTTGAGAAGGTTGTAAACTAAATAATGGGGCAGTGTGATCACATGAGTGAAGACGTGGTAGATTAAAGAGAAAGGTCAAGGCGATAGAGCAGGGTAGCATAGGGGTAATGATAATCAGAGCATACCATGAAGGGACAGGGCATACAAAGTTAAAGGTGTGCCAGCAGGTAAGGGCAGAGTTGGCAAAAATAATAAAAAGACAGAACTAAAGGCTCTGTATCTGAAAATGTGCATGACGTTCGTAATAAAAACAATAAATTGACAGCTCATGTAGAGGTCTGTTAGTATGTAGAAGAGGTCCAGTAGTATGTGGAATTCTCTTCCCCAGAGAACAGTGGAAGTAGGGTAATTGAATACTTTTAAGGCTGAGTTTTTGTGCTCAAGTCTCAGGAGTGGATGTGAATCTACAGCAGTCTGACTTGGAGGCAAGAGTGCTACCACTGAGCCACACTTGACAGGTAAGTCTATTTTTCTCATGTGAAATATCATTAGCCAATTAGATATATTTTGGGGAGGGGGATTAATAAAAGCAAATGATAATGATTTGCTAAAGAGCAGAAAGAAAATCAATTGAGAGTGTGAAAGTTGGTTGACATATTAGCAAATTTAATGAAACATGAGCATACTGGCAGGCTAGCAAGGGTTAATAGATTCAGTCTTTTTCCAAAATGCAAGGGAACTGACCATTAAAAACAATCTTTATAAAATATATTTACTCATGTTATCTGAGATCTTTTGCACATCAAAATAGGGACGGTTCCACACTTTGCCTACTCACGTAAAAAATAACAATTATGGATTATAATAAATTTTAGAAACTAGCACCAGTTCAGAAACCTTCAAGTTAATCTTGTATGGTGTCAATCCAGGGAGGAAAATCAATGGGAGCTAACAAATTGGGAAATGAATTGTGAAGGTAACAAACAGCAAAATGTCATTCACACATCTGGACAATGTGCTTATGACCTATCAAGAAATGTTGTGTTTCCATGTGTTTAAATTGCTTCCACCAGGGACTAGGGTAGGACAGTGTCATGCAAAATACAAATAAACGTGGGATAGCAGAGCATTTATCTACATTTTACAAAAATGATAGTATCATTCACACCAGGTTGGTCTTTCTCTGATAGACTTCACCACAGATTTCTATGTAGGGTTGCAGAGCTAGCTGTTACATGTGACTTGTTTCTCTATTTCAGCTTCACCCCTTCTTTCTGTCAATGAAAGAAAGGATTTGCACCAGGCTTGCCCAACCTTTGCACATGGACGGCTATGTTTCCATTTTTTTCTAAACCAAGGAGCATATTTCAGACAGATCATGCACAATGGTAAACATGAAGTTCAAAAAAAGCTGACATATGAAATGAAGCAGAGAATTGTCAAAACAATAAATTGTTCATTTTTAAAAATGAGTAAGAAATAAAGATGACCATTAGAGTGTGAAAGGGTGAGAGTGTGCCCAGCAAACCCCCAGTCTCGGGTGCTCTATGGGAGTGGGTGAGAGTCTGTGCTGGTGTGTGGGGGTGAGGGTAAATGAGAATCCTGAGGCTGTGAGTGAGCCAGGCACACACTCCTACCTCCCTCTCACCCCACATACACACACATACACACACACACATACACACACACATGCCCCTCGCAGTCACCTCTCCCTCACACACACTCACACCTCTCACACATGCTCAGACCTCTCACACACACTCACCCCTCTCACACACACTCACCCCTCTCACACATGTACACTCACTCCTCTCACACACGCTCACACCTCTCACACACACTCACACCTCTCACACACACACTCACACCTCTCTCACACACGCTCAGACCTCTCAAACACACTCACCCCTCTCACACACACTCACCCCTCTCACACATGTACACTCACTCCTCTCACACACACTCACCCCTCTCACACATACACTCACCCCTCTCACACATGTACACTCACTCCTCTCACACACACTCACACCTCTCACACACACACTCACACCTCTCACACACACTCACCCCTCTCACACACACTCACCCCTCTCAAACACACACTCACACCTCTCACACACACACTCACACCTCTCTCACACACGCTCAGACCTCTCAAACACACTCACCCCTCTCACACACACTCACCCCTCTCACACATGTACACTCACTCCTCTCACACACACTCACCCCTCTCACACATACACTCACCCCTCTCACACACACTCATCCCTCTCACACATACACTCACCCCTCTCACACATGTACACTCACTCCTCTCACACACACTCACACCTCTCACACACACACTCACACCTCTCACACACACTCACCCCTCTCACACACACTCACCCCTCTCAAACACACACTCACACCTCTCACACACACACTCACACCTCTCACACACACTCACCCCTCTCACACACACTCACACCTCTCATACACACTCACCCCCCTCACACACATACTCACACCTCTCACACACACACTCACCCCCCTCACACACATACACACAGACACTCACCCCTCTCACACACACACCTACCCCTCTCACACACACTCACACCTCTCACACACACACTCACACCTCTCACACATGCTCAGATCTCTCACACACACTCACCCCTCTCACACACACTCACCCCTCTCAAACATGTACACTCACTCCTCTCACACACGCTCACCCCTCTCACACACACTCACCACTCTCTCACACACACTCACCCCTCTCACACATACACTCACACCTCTCACACACACTCTCACATCTCTCACACACACTCACACCTCTCACACACACTCACCCCTCTCACACACACTCACCCCTCTCACACACACACTCACCCCTCTCACACATGTACACTCACCCCTCTCTCACACACACACTCACCACTCTCTCACACACACTCACACCTCTCACACATACACTCACACCTCTCACACACACACGCACCCCTCTCACACACACTCACCCCTCTCACACATGTACACTCACTCCTCTCACACACAATCACCCCTCTCACACATACACTCACCCCTCTCACACACACGCACCCCTCTCACACACACTCACCCCTCTCACACACACTCACACCTCTCACACACACACTCACACCTCTCACACATGTACACTCACTCCTCTCACACACACTCACACCTCTCACACACACACTCACACCTCTCACACATGTACACTCACTCCTCTCACACACACTCACACCTCTCACACACACACTCACACCTCTCACACACACTCACCCCCCTCACACACATACACACAGACACTCACCCCTCTCACACACACATCCACCCCTCTCACACCTCTCACACACATACACACACACACTCACCCCTCTCACACACTCTCACCCCTCTCACACACACTCACCCCTTTCACACACACACTCACACCTCTCACACACACCCTCACACCTCTCACACAGTCTCACCCCTCTCACACACACTCACCCCTTTCACACACACTCACACCTCTCACACACACCCTCACACCTCTCACCCACACTCACCCCACCTCACACACATACTCACACCTCTCACACACACACTCACCCCCTCACACACACACTCACCCCTCTCACACACTCTCACCCCTTTCACACACACACTCACACCTCTCACACACACCCTCACACCTCTCACCCACACTCACCCCACCTCACACACATACTCACACCTCTCACACACACACTCACCCCCTCACACACACTCACCCCCCTCACACACATACACACAGACACTCACCCCTCTCACAAGTACTTATAATTAACACTATAAGAATGGTTATTCCTGTATTTGGATGGGTACTAACAGTAAACATTAGATCAGTCAGGTATCTGGACTGGATGTTTACAGTATAAGTGATGTCAGGAATCTATATGGTTGCGTATTTAACAATCTAGTTTTGCTAAGACAAATTGGATTGTGGTTGTAACAGACTCTTTATTGAAAATCCACCCATTGTATGCTTGAGGAACATTGCTTGTGTGAACCACTCACTCACTGAGCCTCACCTACCCACCCACTCTTCCTCACCCACCCACATCCTCACCCACACTCACCCCACTCACCCTCACACACTCACTAAATCGCCAGGGGAGGGGTTGCAATAAGAGGGAAAGAGAGACCCGGACCTGAGGCTTAGCACCACCTGAACGTTGTTCACTCCAAAGGCTGTAAGAAAACATTGGGAGCCATGGAAATGCATCACAAGCCAGGGGAAGTGGGGAGAGAGCAGGGGAAGCGGCGGGGGGCGGGGTGGAGAGATGGGCAGGGGAGGGTGAGATGTGGCGGGAGCTGGGGGAAGCAGGGAGAGAGTAGGGGGGAATGTGGCAGAAGCTAGGGGAAGTGGGTCAGAAAGCAGGGTAGTGTGGGGAGAGCATGGGGGAGAGGTGTGGCCCTGAGTGCTCCCCACAGTCTCCCTCTCTATCTCCGCATATTCACAGCTACCCCGTGTTCGCTGCTCCTCCAATCACAGCCCATATCAAACAGGCTCTGATTGGATGATCAGCCCCTTGCAAAAATTCTCAGTTGTCAATTTCACTGACTGGTCTTATCGGCCTTTTGATTAATGGCTCGGGAGGGGGGGGATGCTACATAGAGAGGCTTTGCGGGCTATAATTTGGCACATGGGCTGCTGGTTGGACAAGACTAATTTAAACTTCCCTGCAGCTCATTTTGCTGGAAGGAAGGCAGACACTTCTGAGATTTGGTCATATTATCACATAGAAGTGCATTCCTCCTAAGCCACATATGACTTTATTTGCACCCAAAGATAGAAGCATGTCCCAACAGGAGCTGAGATTTTCTCTTGTAAAACAAAGGATGTTGTAAATTGGGACATAGACAAATTATCGCAAAACTATGGCTGATATAGCATAATGTGAACAAGTATTCATCTCACTGCACCAGGATCTCTTAGTTCCTTAAAAGCAAAAAACTGCAGAAGCTGGAAATCCAAAGCAAAAACAAAAATACCTGGAAAAACTCAGCAGGCCTGGCAGCATCTGCGGAGAGGGACACAGTTAACGTTTCGAGTCTGAATGACACTTCAACAGAACTAAGTAAAAATAGAAGAGAGGTGAAATATAATCAGGTGAAAGGTTGGGGCATGGGACAAGAAGAGCTGGATGGAGAGCCAGTGATAGGTGGAAATAACCAAAAGATGTCACAGACAAAAGGACAAAGAGGTGTTGAAGGTGGTGATATTATCTAAGGAATGTGCTAATTAAGGGTAGAAAGCAGGACAAGCAAGTAGGAGCAATGTGACATCTCTACCTATCACTGGTCCTCTATCCAACTCTTCTTGTCCCACCCCCCTTAAACCAGCTTATATTTCACCTCTCTTCTATTTTTACTTGGTTCTGTTGAAGGGTCATTCGGACTCGAAACGTTAACTGTGTCCCTCTCCGCAGATGCTACCAGACCTGCTGAGTTTTTCCAGGTATTTTTGTTTTTATCTTAGTTTCTTACACAGTTCCAATAAAGCTCAATGTAAGATTAAGGAACAATACCTCATCTATCAACTAGGCACTTAGCTTTGCCTTAATGTTGATGTTAACACATTAGACCTTACCCACTGCTCCCATTGCCTCTTGGACAGCTGGTGCTGACTGCAACAGAAGCATGGGGAGAGGAGGAGATTTGCGCTGGCGTTTGGAGTGGGGATTCACTATAGGTTCATGGCTGGTGTGGTGGTCCTCACCCCTCGATTCTTCCACATCTCTGGGCCATGGAATTCTTTACCTCTTTGCCAGAATTTACATATTTCCATCCCCTCTCTGCAATTCTGCTGCTTACATCTACTTCGGAATAATCTTTTGAGTTCATTGGTTTGAAACGTTAATCCTGCTTCACTCCCTGTGGAGACGGCTTGATTTTCTGAGTACTTCCAGCATTTTCTGTTTATTATTTCCTATGTTTCTATGTTTGGCACTATCACTTTTTGCCTTGCACCATCATCACTTTGGCTCTTTAGTCACTCCTGCCCTGTGCCAGGTGCCTTCAATTTGATCTCTTCCTCCTCCCAAACCCAACACTCCCCAGCACCTCAATCTTTCCAAGCTGCGTGCTTGCTTAAAAGCAGTTAATCTGTAACATCTTCAAGTTCTGATGAAAAGTTTTTGATTTGAAATGTTGGGCTGGATTTTAATCCCACACCAGAGGCAGTTTTGGAGACGGGTGTTCCAGCACATTTGCACTGCTGAAAAATATACCTATTTCTTGATGAAGCTCCACCTTCCAATGATGTTGGTGGAGGCATCTTCTTAGGGGCCGTGGTAACATACAAGTGACGGGTAATCAGTTGAGGTGGTTATCTAACCACTTCAGAGCGCATTTCAAGGCGGCAAAGTGATGCATGGGAGAGACATTGGATAAACAGCTTATCCAAGGAGAGGAACCAGCTGTTCAGTGGGGAACCAGCCAGAGAAGTAGGGGCAATTCTTAAGGTTGCATACATGGCAGAAGAAGTTGGAGCTCATGCGTTGGCGCATGCTGGCTATTGTCTGAGCAGAGGCCTCAGGGTGTTTCACGCAGAGTCAGTGGAGCACAGAGGGCGAGTGATGGTCGGGGCTTGGGAGGTCCAGGCTGCTGCTTCCATGCAACTGTGGCAAGTCAGGCCATCCCCGAACATGGGGCTCTGCTACTCTGAGGTGGCAACAAGTAGTGATTAGGAGTAACCGCTCCAACAATGAAGGCAGCCCCTTGATGCAGAGGGACATAGAGGTGATGCCCGAGGGAAAGGGGATGCATGAATGCACTATGCTCACTGCAGGGTGTAACACCAAAATATTAGCTTCTTGGTCATGTTGGAGCAGCAATGCCACTGTGTGACTATCGAGACAATTGGCTGCTGACTTACGTACTCTTGTGGAGGAGGACCCCAGACTTCACCAATTGTTTGGGCACAACCTGCCAGTAGCCATGAAAGTGACACTGGCACTGAACTCCTTTGCCTCTGGGTCATTTCAAGGACTGGCAGAAAACATGTGGCATATTGTAAGTGGCTGCCCATCATAGCATCTGGCCGGTGATAGATTCCGCATATGAGAGGGCATCGGAGTACATTGACTTCCAGACTGAGGTGGCTGTAATAAACTGTAATATCTGAGCATTTTATGATATTGCCCTCTCTGTTGGGGGAGTGTAAATGAAGTTAGTTCAAGAATGGCTGCCTGCTGTTGAACAAGTGTTAGTCTTACTCAGTGCAATATACGTCAGAAAGATGGTGACGAGAATGGGATGGAACCACTTTTTAACACTTCATCTGAGAAATTAAGGACCAAAGAGACCATTGCAACATATTGGATCTTCTAAAGTTGATTTTGAGGAAGTTGGAGAGATTGATTCGCGTGTGCACATTGTGTTCAGGTAATCAGTGGTCCAGGTTTTCGTGGAGTTGTGAACACTAGACGGCTTATCCAAAATGGTCCGGGAACCCAGATTCAGAAGTCCTGCTCCCATTTCCAGCAGATCCTATTTTCGCCTGTAGGGTAATGGGGCCAGGATTTGGCTCACACGTGTGGGAACCTGAATACAGCAGGGCCATTTGAACTGCGTGCTGAGTTCAATCAGGCTCCTTTTTCCCTGGAGTGAAAGCCTTATCCTGTAGTGTGTGAGTTATAATTTTTTAGAGTAGATATAAATGCTTGTAAAGGGTGGGAAGGTCTGTGGAACTGTTAAGCTTTCAAGTTATTTAAATTATTGCCCTTTAAATTTTGGGAAAAACAGCCTGCCTATGTCTCCGAGTTGAAAAAGTCAGTTTTTGCATTTTCAGTAGCTGTTTGTTGACATAAACCTAACTGCTATTATTATTATTGCTGTTTGACTGCTTCCACAACCTGTTATTATCACAGTCCTTGTGGTGATAGTTGTTGTGGTGGGGGCTGGGAGGGGGTGTGGCTGTAAGTTCACAATTTCGACAGCTCCAATAGGTTATTAAAGGATTCGCTGCCTTTGTTATGGATTTTTGAATGCAAATGATTTTTATAAGTATTTATGTACTTGAGGGAATTTAAATGTATTGAATGGTCTTTTATCAATTAGTGTTTTTTTGTATAGGGTGAAGTCTGTCATCGATACTTCAAACTTTATTTTATTTAATCTCATCATAGTTCCTGGCGCCTGCCCATTTCTGGATAATGGGTGAGTTGGCATGAGGGGTGTAAGGGAAAAGGGTGGTGGATAGGGGGCATGGGTTGGCACTAAGTTGGCATAGGGGCTATAAGGGGCCATGTGAATAAGTGGAGGGGGGGAGCACAATTTGGCACTTGGCAGCCCTGTGGCCACCTCCAAAGTGTGCCTGGTGGTGGTGTGCCTGACCCACGGAACGAAGATCCAGTCATTTGGGACACTTTTTCCCTAGGCGGGTGCGATGAACTGGGAAATTTCCCCACTTTCCATGCCCCCGTCGGGAGCAAAGATCTAGACCAGTAAGTCAGCGCAGCGTGTAAGTGAAAACAATGGCACCGAAGGCATATTTGGAGACAATGGGTGAATTCAACTCTAACAAAGAGGACTGGTGTAAATACAAAGAAAGGTGACATATTTGATTGGAAGTGACTAAAATAGGAACTGAGGATAAAGTAAGTGTTTTCCTCATCATGATGGGGTCTAGCCAATGTTCCCCAGTATCCACTGCTCCCTATGTTCCATAGCATCATGGATCAGGTACTAAGTGGGATGAAAGGAGTGTGCTGCTTCCAACTGGCAGTAAGACAGAGAAGCAGTACACTGTAATTTTGAACAAAGTTCTACATCGACTTCAAGGGTGTAGCATCAAAGCTAAAAAGCATATGTTGCTTCACGGCCTCAAGTATAATGTACCTGTGTGTCCAAATAGATGGTGCTCAGTAAAGTGCTCAATTATTCCATGAATGGCTTACCTAAAGAGTTTTATGATGAGAAATTGCAGAATAATTTCACATGCAGAAATGCAGTGAGTGTAGATCGGGCCTATCTCCTGTGGGCTTCAGTGCCATTAATCTGCCAAGATTTAGAGAGACATTGTTAGAGGAACTTCATCATAAGCACACAGGAATAGTTTGTGTGAAAGTGGTAGGAAGAAGCTATTTATGGTATCCAAAGGTAGAAATAGATATTAAAATGTCATGGAGTGTGTTTCAGACTGAGAAGAGATCCAACCAACATTCTTTTCATTCCATGTACAAACACAAGAAAACCATGGGAATGAGTGCATGTTGATTTCTTTGAAGTGGAAGGGTCGATAGGTATCGCAAGTGGATAAATGTTGAGCCTATGCCCAATAGCACAGGTGCCAAAACTATTGAGGTTTAGAAAATTTGCTTTGCAATTTATGGGTTGCCAGAGGTGTTGGTGTCAGATAATGATCCACAGCTTATCTCAGAAGAGTTTGAAATATTTCTGAGTAAGAACGGAGCCAAACAAACTCTAATACCACCATATCACCCAGCATCAAAGAAGTGCACAAGTTTTGAAGAGGTCTTTGCAGGGGATTTGCTCGGTGACAAGCTAGGCAGTAATTTCCATGTTTTTCTTCAACACAGGCTAGGCAATTCCTTATGAGTTAGTGTTTAAACACATTGATATCAATAGCAAAGTAAGAAAAAAGCAACACAAAGTGAAAATGAGTCATGATACATGAGGCACAAAACTTAGGGAGTTCAGTGCTGGTCAGAAAGTCATGGTGAAAACCTATTGAGGTGATAAGGAGAAGTATGTGAATGGAGTTGTTGTAAAGTAACTCAGTACATTCACATGCCTAGTGAAGATTGGAGAGAGACTCCATCAGTATTACATAGATCATTTGCTTGAAAGAGGAAATCGGACAAAGGGGGAGCATGATGGACTTCTTTTAGTCCAAATTCTTCCTCCAATCCAAAGTGAAAGTCAAAAAGAAACTGAAAATTTGCCAGTATTACATAAACCACCAGTGGAGCAAAGTGAGCCAGGGTCTTTGATTAAAACAAATCAGTTGCTGTCACGGTTCCAAACAATAAGTGGAGTTGGTAGTCAAAATCGAAGTTCAGATTTGACAATCAGAGATGTTGAGAGAGCTGAGTCAAACTCACGGAAATAAAAGCTACCCAGATAAAAAAAAGAGGCCAGGTAGCTTCATTGAAAGTATGTAGGAGAGAAAAAGAATGAAATTGATCTTTCCATTTTTTGTTGTTAAATGATAATATTTCTGTTCCACACATACTGATATTAAGGTAGAACTTTTTTTAACATGTAAATTACTCTGGCAGTATTGGTCATTTATGTTTTGGTTGTGATTACAGTAAAAACAAGTAAGCAATCCAACCTATTAAATTTCAGCTATTATTGATACTGATTTTGCCATATGGTTTTCTGGGAAGTTATATACATGTACCACCTTACATTTTAATGTATAAGCTATTCTTTAGATTGAGGAAGAAATGTAATAATTTCTAATAGCCAAGCTTTTGATATACTGCCGTCTCTGTTGGGGAGGTGTTAATATTGGCTGCCTGCAGTTGCATGTGTGCTAGTCTTACTCAGGATGCAACAGGAGATGTCCAGGCCCAGAGGGCCGAGGGCTTTTCCTTGATAACAGGATTCCCTCAGTTGCATGGTTTGATTGACTGCAACCATGCAGAGCTGTCATGAAAATATAATATTATTGTGATTTATTGTAAAAGTAGGTTAATAGCGAGGTTTCGATCAGTTTCCCTGTGCGGATGTGTTTTTGGGGGTTTTAACTGAATTACAGACAGCTGGTCTGGAATTTTTGAGTTATCAAAAGATAAGCTAGGTTTGAAATGCTAAATACGTAAACATACCTGAAGTTTTAGGATCTGAGGTGTGGGGAACATTTGCATTTTTAGATATACCAGAATATGAATTTCAAAGAGGTGATGGGATGTTACACCTAGCCATAAGAAGTTAAGCCAGTGTGTTTATTTTTCCCAAAGGTTGCTGATAATATGAGTACTATGAAAGATTTATTTTATGGAAAAAGTAAAAGTGCAGAAACATATTGGAGCAATGCAATTTACACCAAAAAGGGAGAGACCAGCATAAAATAATTGAGATTATGTGTAAGGAGAAGGCATTTTAAGATCTAACAAGTGTGAAAAGCCTTCAGTTTCTATGCATTAAGTTGCAGTCTACAGGAACCAAAGCTAAGAAAACTCATTGTGAATATCCCTGTGCTTTGCTTGAGTCTGTTGAAATCTATCTTGGTTTACTGTTGCCTGAGCTGAGCAACTAGGAGCCAGATTAATTAGGGGAGTTAGGAGTTATTAAAGTAGTAATTTGTAGACCTATGCATGTGCTTAAAATCTTTTCTTCTATTAATAAATGTTTAATTTAGTTTTGTAAAAAGTCTCTAAGACACTGTGGACTTATTACTACTAAATTCAAGGCTGCATCTTGCAATAAAAATACAAATTGCAAAACAGTTGTGGCAGCTGTTTCAAGTTTTCTTCTGGAATTTGAGCAGATCCACATTTACCATCGGCTGTGCCGTAACAGGAGCAGCCAGGGGCATTTATAAATAGGAATGGATTCCATTCCTTCAATGTCCAGCTGTGTGACCACCACAAGCATTTTCTGCAGGTGTGTTCGGGGTTTCCTGCCACTTGCCATGACACCTTTATCCTGAGGCAATTGCAGGTGTTGCAGCTGTTCATGCCACCAGTGAGACTTTGAGCAGGCCATTGCACTCCGGAAGGTTCTGGTGCCTTGACCAGTTGAGTATACTTCCAGGTCAAAATTGATTTTCCTGTACTGTAGTCTATTTCCCTGCTGTTTCTGGATCTTGTAGTGCAAATTCTGCATCACACACTCACGTCTCAGGGCTTGTGATTGCTTTGATTTTATTTATTCTTTCTTGGGATGTGGGTGTTTCCAGCAAGGCCAGCATATGCAGCCCATCCTAATAACTAGACACTTCCTCACTGGGCTTCTATTACCTGAGCAGTTGCCTTGTTGCACTGTTCAGAAATATTGTGCTATTTGGTGCTGCATACTTGTGCTTTCGGCTGGTAAAACAAGCGGAAAAAATTAAGTTTAGCACAGATTTGCGGTTTAATAAAGCTTCACAAATAGAATGCTATGGTCTCACTTTATGTCTCAGATCAGTTCTTAACTTTGGCACTCATGAGATAATAACTAAATCGGCAGTGTTTTATGAAGACATAGCTGTGGTCTGAAAGCTGTGTTCCTGTTTTTTTATCGAAAGAGTTCCCTGAAAATAGAATCCGAATGGCATTAACATTTCTTGTTGAGTGCGGTACCAAATCTAAGTATTCCAATGTATAATATTGTCAGCTTAACTATGCTGTTCAACTCTCACTGCTAATGTGACATGAATAGTTGCCTGTCCATGTAAAATCACAGATGTTGCACATGAATAGCAGACCTTTTGTGCCTTTCATTCTTTTGAACAACGTATTCCCGTGTGTGCACATCACAACTAATTTCTATTTTATTTGAAGCATCTGATTCAAAGCCTTTTCCCCCTCCAAAGAGCTAATACAATTTTCTCAGGGGCTCTGTGAACTATTGTAATTATACCTGACTTAGTCAGATTCAAAAACTATAAATTATCACCAATTGTCAAGATGTCAAAGCTGCTATTTGGGCAAGAGTTCGGACTAACTATTCAGCGGCAGTGTAATATTTTAATTACATTGTGGACTTGATTTATCTCAAAGTAATTACCCTCAGCAGATTTCCTTTTGTTGCCTGCCCCTTATTGACAGAGAAGCAAATGGCTTATTCTCAGAAGTCACTTACTGATGTTTACATCTAGATTCTAGGATGGCTGAGTTATCTCATTTTTTTTTACTTTAAATAGCCATATATTGAGGTGCTGGTGGGGAGATACATATTTCTGTTTAGATGGAAATGTGTAAAATTCCTGCTCAGCAATAATAAGGAGCTTTTTTTTGACTAGCTTCTGGTAAATAAATAGCATGTACCATATCCATTGCATACTTTTGTTTGTTCACATTTTATCCTTGCAGAATCATTCCCATATAATATGGGGTTACAGCTCTTTACCATGCATCCTACAGCTTGCTGCTCTCTTCAGTTTTCTTAATAACTTGGGATAAAGGTGGTGTGAGCATTTAGAATGCATTAATCTCACTGATGCTGTGTTTGCATTCTACCTGCACTTTTTGACGCCAAACCTCATTACAGCCTTAATCTGGGCATGGACTGAGTTCCACAGTTGAGGCAAGAGTGCCACCCCAAATCAT